>NW_028252763.1:0-297500 GCF_964263255.1 Lissotriton vulgaris
CTCCTCAGATCATCTTTCCCCACCTCCTAAAAAGAGAAAGTGCAAGGAGCATTTTGTGGATGCCCCCACTCATCCCCAAGTCCTCACGTTTGATCCCACTGACATTATCCACCCTAATTCCACAGCTTGGCTCCCATCCCCGGCGGTGGCAGAGTATGTGCAACAACACATCCGGCAACCTTTTGACAAGGAGGTCCGCGCCCGACTCAGTTCGGAGTGTCCTAGGCCGGATCTGGCGGACAATTTGGCGGATACACCCGAGGTGGACACCACCATGGTGACCTATCTGCGTAAGTTCGCAAAGGATCCTAAAAAAGGCCTGGATCGTTCCTGGCGATCCTGTCAGGACAAGGTCTTGGATATGCTGGGCCCTCTTACAAAGATTTTAGCTCTTGGGTTTATGGCCAAGGAGTCATCGGCAATGGTAGACCCAGACGAGCTTATCGAGTGGGCTCAGAGGGCAATTTGCCAACTTGGCAACGCTAACTGCGCACTCTCGAGCAAGAGGCGTCGTTCCATCCCATTGAAACTCGACCCAAAATTGGCGGAGCTCTCCGCCTCAAAGTCAGGTCCCGCTGCACAGGGTTTACTTTTTGGTCAGCCGTTTTTGAAGGAACTGACCCAATTTGTCAATACCTTCAGTGGTTTGGACAAGGCCCAGGCAACACTCCGGCGAGCGTTTCGTCCGGTTTTTACCAAGCCGGACGAGGTAGGGGACGCTCGTTCGGCCGTGGTCAGTCACAACAACCCAATCAAAGAGGGTACCAGTCCCATAGAGGAGGTCATAAGTATTCCAATAACTCCCAGAGATCGAACTTCTACCCCTCCAGAAAGGGACGTGGACAGTACAAGAAAGGACGTTCAGGTGGTCAGTCCGGAGGATATCAAGATTCCGGAACTTCAGGTGAGCCTGATTCCTGCATGCAGTAGTGTTCTGGGGGGCAGGATCCGGTATTTCCTAGACAATGGGCACTTGATCTCCAGCGATGCATGGGTGCTGGAGACGGTCCAAGGGTACAAAATAGAGTTTTATCAACCCCAGTGTTAAACCTGTCCTTCTCCACTTTGTTTTTCCCAAAGAGATCAAGAGTTCATCACAGAGGAGCTCAAGTCGCTTCTCTTGAAGGGGGCAATTGTCCCAACGGTGCGTCATCCACGAAGCTTCGTCAGCACAGTCTTCCTTGTGGAGAAGAAGGGAGGGGAATCGAGGTTAGTTCTCAATCTAAAGGACTTCAACGGGGTAGTGTTCTACCGCCACTTCAAGATGTAGGGAATCCATCTGTTGCAGGATCTTCTGCGGGAACGGGATTGGATGGTTCGTCTGGACCTCAAGGACGCTTACTTGTCCGTTCCGATCTTCCGCCCGCATCGTTGCTTTCTCCAGTTTCACTGGCTGGGGACTTGGTACCAGTATCAAGTTCTACCCTTCGGCCTCTCGTCAGCACCTTGGTGCTTAATGAAGCTGTTGAGGCCGGTCGTGGAGTCTCTCCGCAGTCGGGGTGTTCAGTTGATCATTTATTTGGACGACATCCTCCTTCTGGCGGATTGTCCGGTCAAACTGATGTCTCATCTGGAGTGGACCATCGCGCTTTTGCAATCCCTCGGATTTCTGGTGAATGCTCCAAAGTCTGTGTTGCGTCCGACTCAGGTGATCGACTTTTTGGGTTTCAAAGTCAATTCTCTCACCTGTCAGCTTCTTTTACCCAATCAGAAGATTCGGTATATCAAAAGAGAATTGACTTCCGTTATCACGAAACCGACCGGGTCATTGAGATCGTTAGCTCGAGTTGTCGGTCTCTTAGCTTCTTCCCTGCAGGCAATCTTCCCGGCCCGCTGCATTACAGAACGTTGCAGCGCCTGAAGATTCGTCATCTTCAGAACGGCCTCTGGTATTCCGATCAAATTCCCCTCTCGGAGGAAGCGAAATCGGAGATGCAATGGTGGCTGGATCATATGGAGGCTTGGAATGGTCGGGCCCTGTTCGGGTCCATGCCAGAAGTGGTGATCGAATCAGATGCCAGTCGGGGCTGGGGAGCCCGGTGCGGTCCAGTCTCGACGGGGGGTCGGTGGTCTCCCCAAGAGCTCTCTCTCCACATCAATTGTTTGGAGCTTCTGGCAGGATCCTTCGCGATTCGTTTCCTCTCTCCCCTTCAGTCCAACTGCTGAACCGTCAACTTATCAGCAGTCCGTTACATCAACAAACTGGGGGGAACTCTGTTTCGGTTATTGGCGGAAATTGCCAAGGAATTTTGGCATTATTGTCTGCAACACAGGATCACGGTTATTGCAGAATACCTTCCGGGGTGCAACAATCTAGTTGCGGATTGGAACTCGAGGTACCTGAGGGATTCCAGCGATTGGAGGCTTCATCCTCGTGTGTTCCGCCATCTCCTCCGGTCTTGGGGCCCATGTCAGATCGATCTCTTTGCGTCCCGCCTCAACACCCAACTCCCACGGTTCTTCAGTTGGAGGCCGGATCCAGCTGCCCTAGCCACGGATGCTTTTCTCCAACCGTGGCCGACTGCACTGTGTTATGCCTTTCCCCCGTTCATGATGATTCCCACGGTTCTGGCTTACACGAAACGTTACCAGACGGAGTTGATTTTGATCGCTCCTCTATGGAGGGCTCAGGCGTGGTTCCCGGTTCTCCTGGAAATTGCTTGTGCGGTGTTGTTCCTTCTTCCCCAGAAGTGGAATCTCCTTCTAGATCCGCTTCAGAATCCGCATCCCCTGATTCAATCAGGCTCTCTCCTTCTTCTGGCGTGGCGAATTTCGGGGAACGCTGGTCGGTCCCAGGCCTTTCTGCGGACGCTTCCAGATTCATCAGTGATGCCTGGGCTCCTGGTACCCACAAACGCTACAGAGGCTCTTGGAAGCGTTGGAGTGACTGGTGTGTTCAACGGCAAGTTGATCCAACATCGGCTGATGTTTCAGTGATGGTCAATTTTTTGGCCTCGCTGGCTTCCTCTGGTTTGGCATATCGCACGGTGAACAACTTCCTCTCAGCTATTTCTGCGGGTCACCTCCATTTGGACGGTAAACCGGCAGGGGAACATCCTTTGGTTGTCCAATTACTCAAGGGTATCTGCCTTGCGAATACCCCACGTCCAAAATATGTTTCTTTATGGGACGTATCTATTGTTTTGCGTTTTCTGGAGGCTTGGTCGATCAATTCTTTGCTGTCTCGGAAACAGCTGTCAGCTAAACTCACTATGTTGCTGTGTCTGGTCTCCTGCAAGCGGGTGTCGGTTGTCCGGGCTTTGGATCTAGCCGGGCGCAGTTTTACTCCAGAGGGCGTCACGTTTCGTCTCTCTAGGCGTACCAAGACCAATACTCCGGTTATTTCTTATCCCTCTTTCCCTGCACGTCCTAATCTGTGTGTCGTTCAATGTCTCAAAGATTACGAAGTAAGTACTTCTTCTTTTCGTTCTGATATGCAAGGTCAATTATTGATTGCGTTGCAGAAGCCATTTCGCCCCGTTACCCCGGCTACGTTGGCTAGGTGGATACGATGGCTCATGGCGGAGGCTGGCATTGATGTATCTGTGTTTGGGGCTCATTCTGCATGGGGAGCTATGGCTTCTAAAGCCTTCTCCTTGGGAGTAACCTTGTTTGATATTATGAAGGCCGCTGACTGGTCCTCTGATTCGGTTTTCAAAACCTTTTACTTTAAGCCTATTGATCATGTTGCTTCCGTAGTGGTGGATCAGCTTTAAAGAAGCATAATCGGAGCCTCCTGTCCTGAAATAAAATTCATAATTTGCAAACATTCGTGACAAGAATTTTCAATTCTATTTAGGACAAGGAGGCGAGGATTATCCCACCCATTTGTTGTATGCATTATTGTTCCTACACATGTTCAAGATTTTGCCTTGCTGTTCACATGATGCAATGTTTCTTTTTATCTACCCGCCCTTCTTTCTGTTCATGATTGCACGGAATGTGTATTACGGCTCTGTGTCTCTTTTCAGGATCTGATCCCAAGTGATGGCTCTTCGTAGGGGCCTGGATTTTCCTGCCTTCTCCTTTGAGGATTGTGGTTCATGTTTTTCTTCTGCCATGGCATTTCTGGACTCTTCTTTGTTGTCCTGGATTGGAGTTGGTGTTCCTGTATTGACTTTCCATGTTGGCTTTACGGTTTACTCTGACAATTTCTCACCAAAGAAAGAGGGAGTAGGACTATCTACATGACCTTTTTATAGTGCAGACTCTATGGTTATTACCCAGGTGTTTATGGGTATTGTGGTTTTATGTGTGTTTTCTATGGCTGCTGGGCATTTCATTAAAGAAATGAGACTAAGCATAATCCTCGCCTCCTTGTCCTTAACCCCATTGTATGCTGGTGACGTAACCGCTCCGTCATCAGCTGCGGTGGCGCTGTGCTGATGACAGAGCGGTTCCGTCATGGCCCGACCGCCGCTCATGCGCAGCGCGAATTCCACGCCTGCGCTGAGCGTTCTATTGAGCGGGCGGGGCCATGACGGAACCGCCCGTCAAAAGCACAGCGCAACCGACGCTGGTGACGGAGCGGTTCCGTCACCAGCATGCGCCCGCCGCTCTTCCGCCCGCCCCCTTAGCACTGCGGCGGAATAGCCGCCGCAGTGACGGGGTTAATAGAATTGAAAATTCTTGTCACGAATGTTTGCAAATTTTGAATTCACAGCCTTGCTACCTTCTGTATGCTTTTTCTGGTTTTCAGTTTGCTTATGCCACTCATTTTTCAGACCGATAAGTAGCTAATTAGATTTGTTTTGTAATCTTTTATTGCCAATTAACTGCTACATACAATACTTTTTTCCATGTACACAGCCTAATATGCAGTTTTTTGTCTAAGAACAGTGTCAAATAAAAATATAAACAATGAGAGATCAGTGCTTCATTTGGTATATATTTATATTCTTGTGATCATGTGTAAAGGAGTAAATAATTTTCCAGACAGTCAAATGTCCGTTTGTTTATCTGTTGCCATGCACGTTGTGTTTGCTTTTCATTCTAATTTCAAACGCATTGCCATATTTTGTTTTATCCTTTGGTAAACTTTAATATCTTAATAGATGAAGAACCCATGGTCTGTCCTATCAACTAAAGGTATGCAGTTCTATGAAATGCAAAGGAGAGTAGGTATAAGGTCAGTTAGGAAGGAACCAAAATGGAGGACGGTTCCTTTAGGAACTAGGGTCCTCACACACCCATGTGGGTGTCATGCTTCATCATAGACATGCTCCTCGTTAGGCCATCACTGCATTGCTCAACGGGCAACCACAAGGAGGCTCGTTTTCGGCGATCTTTTGTCCCAAGTACGACTATAGGGCCCGAGCAATGCTTAATTTGAGCATGTGGTTTCCGGTGCTCAGCGCCTACACTGAATTATCCACACTGGTGCTTATCATGAGCACCAGTTAAGTACACATTCATTTATGGTAGGCACATGGAGATTAATTGATTTGCCCAGAATCACAGGATGTTGAGCCATCGCCAAGATCCGAACCTGGTTCCTCAGCTCCGAAGTCAGCAGCTCTGGACATTACGCCACATCCTCTCCCCATTTTCATGGTTAGCAGTGGGTTCTGTTACAGGCGGCGCTAATAGGAGAAATGGACTGGTGCAAGCTACCTCCTGACGAGGCCATGGCACCTATTTTTTTACAAATTAACTACTGGGCCCAAGGTGTAGACTGGTGTATGTGCATCAATGGTGTGATTAAAAGTAGACTAAGTGTAGGAAGCTCGCTCTGTATATACTATACCAAAAAGAGGTATAGTGTGTACAGAGTCCAGTGAGTCCCCAAAGGTATGGCAGAGGTTAAATTAGATAGTACCTTTTTCTCAATTTAGTGGTAGTTGGTCTGAGCAGTTAGGCTTATCAGAGGGTAGTGTTAAGCATTTATTGTACACACACGCAGGAAATGACCTTACACACTCAATGGCTGAATCCAGACCAATGGGTTGTACAGAAAGTTGTTACTTTATTCTATTCCAAGAATCACTTAGTACAGGTACATTCACAGTGTTTTTAAAAGTAGCAATACTGTTCAAGAATGCAGTAATGTGTTGTAAATGCAGTTATATACTTTTACAGTATGTTGTTACTTTGGTAAATGTAGAACAATTACAGTTTAGACTTTGCAACGTAAAGATAAGCAATGCAAGGTATTGGTTTGAGTTCAATGCAATCCAATGAAGGAAGACCAGGTTTATAACTTATGGGTAAGTACTAGGATTAGGGGTTCAGTCTCGGGTTTGTAGCCCTGGCACAGGACAAACCTCACGTAGGTACAAAGAATGCACCCTCAGTGGCCCTGGGGCTGCCAGGTGCAGAGGCCAAAGGAGTGGTCTGGTACCCAATGCAATGATATGGAGACAGGCTGTACTCCGAAGAGCACTGATTTACAGGTAGGTACTTGCGATTTCTGGACCCAGGGATCAGTGATCAGCACAAAGGGGGCCACAAGTAGGCACCAAGAGCACAACTCCAGCGGCACACAGGCGGCAGTGTGCAAAAACTGTGCTGGGCTCCCAATGGAGGTAGTCGGTCGGGAAGAAGTGCTGCAGGCTGGAAGCAGGAGACTTGATGACAGGACCCAGTGACAAGAGGGTGAAGTTGGAGGGCTGCTGGGCACAGGGACACCATCTGTCAGGCATCCCAAGGCCAGAGGGCTGCGAGTGCAGGGGTGTCCTCTCGTGTAGGGTTTCTTCACCAGATGTGGTCAGGGGGACCCGGCGAAGTGGAGGTTGGGGGAGGTCGTCCAACACTGGATCCCAGGTCAGGATCACTGGGCAGATATCCCTGTGGTGTTTTGCCATTCGGGCCACGGGCATCAGGTGCAGAGTGGTGCAGACCCACGCCTCCATCTGGAGTCTGGGCTTGAGTTGGTTGGTGGACAGATCCAGGGTCCACAGGAGATCAAAGTCTTTCTCAAAGGCAGGGCAGGTCTCCGGGGTTCTTGGAGGCTGTTGACTGCAGGATTCACTGGTTTCAGCTCGCAGGGTCTCTGAAGCAGAAGACAGGCTGGTAGGACTGGGGCCAAAGCTGTTCTCTGCAGCATGGCTCTTAAGTCCTTCTTCTGAGGTTGTTGAATCTAAGGAGCAAATTCATGGGTGCCCCATAATTCCTAGATTTAGGGGTGTTACAGGGGTGTGCAGGTTGGGACCAACGGGTCCCTTCCCTGGGGTGTATGACACCCCCTCTTTATGCCACTCTCCAGTGGGAGGGGGCATATGCCTCGTCCTGATTGGGGGTGGGGGGGCTCCCCACTTCGCCTCCCCCACCTGAGGGGTGGGCAAACCTCCCTTACTCTAGGTTTTCCCACTGATTCTCCAAAGTGGGGGTCAGAACCAATGAGAGCCTGCTGCTGATAGCAGCAGAGGATAGATTAGCTAACAAAGGCGGCAAGCCTTTGAGGCTTCTCTTCATGGACCCTGCCCATCCAGGGGAAGAAGGTATGACACCTCTGCCTGGGATAAGCTTTGTTTTTTGACCCAGAGTGTAGTGGGCTCTCTACCCAGCGATCAAGAAATCTCTCTGGTGGTGGCAGATGGTTGGTAGTCAAGCCAGGAACCACACCAAGGCGGGTCGATTTTCAGTGGGCATCTCTGAGATGCCCTCTGAGTGTATTTTACTTTAAATCCAGCACTGGCATCCATGTGGGTTTAATGTGCTGAGAAGTTTGGTATGAAACTTCTTAGTCTTCAGTGAAGCTATCATCAAGCTGTGGAGTGCCTGCTGACAAACACCCAGCCCATGTACTCAAAAGGGCTTCACTGCAGTTACAATGTCTGTGAACATAACTGTAGGGGCATATTGCTCGTGCAGCTATGCCCTCACCTGTGGTATGGTGGGCCCTGCCTTTCGGTCTTTAAAGCCACCCAGAGGGGTGACTTACCCATGACACAGGCAGTGTGATTGGGCATGGCACACAGGTATGTGTTTGTATTTGAAAAGGAGCACTCACGTTTATTTAAATTAATCTAAATAAACGTGAGTGCTCCTTTTCAAATACCAATATAATTGTTCATGTTGTCCTTACAATAGGAAGCACCCAAAAATGTCATTCGACACGATTACAAGCTTAACAGAAAACAGAGCTAACCCACTGGCATACACTAAGGAGCAAGACACAGAAATGTACTCTCTTATTCAAGATGTAAGAACCTTGGATGTTCAAAACTAGAGTCAGCAACGGGAAAACATGGCGGCCACCAGTTAGAGCGGTGCGCACTTCCCGACAACACTCCCGACCCGGCACCCTTAATGCTTTGAATCGCTACCTGGTCGGCTCACAAATCAGAGGTGGTGAGGTGCGGTAGCCACGGGCGAAGTCGGCATGTGGCGGTGCTCTCCGGGCCCCCCCCCCCCCGGCTTTCCTGGTCAAGACTCGGCTGAGTCGGCGTTCCTGTGATCCCTGACCGCGGCGCACCATGTGTTTGGCACTGGTTCTCTGTTTTGGTGGGGCCTGATTCCGCAAACGACACCAACGTGCCAGAGTTTCTCTCTGGGGGTAGCAGTGCGGGTTCCCTCCAGGATATGCTAATCGCTATGAGGAGTGAAATTAAAAGTGGCTTTGCGGAATCGAAAAGGAGCTTTATGGAGTCAAGACAAAATCAGTCTGAGATCCGGGCAATGTGCGAAACTCTAGAGTGGATGGCCTCTTTGAGAGGACGGGGAGCCTGGAAGGCACAGTAGGAGAGCTCAAGGCTAAATTAGAGCATGCAGAAGTCAAAATCCAGACATTACGGAGAGAAGGGGAAGCAGTAAAAGACAGGGTTGAGTCCTTGGAAAATTATTCTAGGAGGAACAACCTCAGGCTTTTAAAGATCCCAGAAGGGAAGGAGGGGAGTGAAATCAAACAATATGTTGTGTCCCTTCTTAGAGATGCCCTCAATTTAGATGAGTCAGCAGCAGAGTTAGAACTGGATATACAAAGGATACACCAGGACCCTTTCCGTTTGAATCCAGGGAGGACAAAGCCCAGGAAAATCCTTGTGAACTTCCTAACCTACGCAACAAAAGGAGAAGACTTGTTTAACGACATATTAATCAGTGGTGAGGCACCGCCTAGGTCATGGGGTGAGGCAAATATTGCCCTAGTTCCAAAATCAGGAAAGGATCCAGCTGAGTATGGATCTCATAGTCCGATCTCGCTCCTAAATAATGATTATAAGATCTTTGCAGCAATTTTGGCGGCACGTTTGGGGAGCGAGATCGGTACGATCATTCACCAGGACCAAAAGGGCTTCATTCGGGGACACCGATTTGACCTACGATTTGGTCGGGGCAATAGATATCGCCTCAACTTTTGCCCTGCCTCTTGCGATCATGACACGTGACGCAACGAAGGCATTCGATAGGGTCGATTGGCCCTATCTAGATGCAGTAATGAAGAAATTCCAATTTGGTCCCAAATTTTGTCGAGTAATCAGCCTGCTATCTAAGGATCCAAGGGCTAGCCTCTTGATTAATGGCACCCGCACAGAACCTTTTCAAATTCGTAGGGGGACAAGACAGGGGTGTCCGCTTTCCCCCCTCCTGTTCAATCTCTATGTTGTACCCTTTGTTCAGACCCTTAGGGATGAGAGTAACATTCCGCCCTTCTCCTTTTTTGGCTGGGAGAAAAAGGTTGGGTTGTATGCGGATGATATTCTCATATATACAACCAATCCCGACCAGGCTTTTCCCAGGGTTATAAAAAGGGCTGAGGAATTTGGGAAGTTCTCGGGCTATGAAGTCAATTCTGGGAAAACCGATCTCATGGCTTGGAATATTGCAAACCTTCATCTCCCGGTAACACCCTCAATCCGCTATCTGGGAGTAAGAATTACAAATGACATAGGTATTTTGGCCCAGATTAATTTAGATCGGATTTCCTGTGAATCTAAGGCACTGATGAAAGCATGGTCCTTTCTCCCTCTTACTATTTATGGGAGAAAGAGTTTAGTGAAAATGACTATCCTTCCTAAATATACATTTATCTTTAACACCATTCCGTTGGCATTTGATTCTAAGCAACTCTTTAAATGTCAACAAAACATTAACTCTTTCATCTGGGGTTTTAGATCTACCAGGGTAGCATGGAAAAAGTTAAGAAGGAGGGAAAAGGGGGGCCTTGCACTGCCAGACCTTCCTGAAAAAGACGCAAGAGAAAGGACGGGAGTCGGGTGCCGTTACCAGGAAACACGCGCTGCAAGGAGACCCTCCTCCCAACGCAAGACTACAGTGCATCGCTCCGTAGTTAGGACCGAATGCGAGGCCCATACCTCGTGCAGCAGACCTAGCGCGACACTCTGGTCTCCCGACCCCGAAAAATTTGTGTTGCCTGACATTTAGTATAAATGTGTGCAAAGATGAAATACGGAATCCTGGGATAAGATATGTCCTAGAAGGCGAGTAGATTTAAAGATACAACGCCCTAGTGGAGCCAATAGTGAGAACGTTAGAAGCTACCATTTTTTGTTGAAACTGAACCGACATCAGCATACAAATCGAAAGATTCCAAGAAACCGCCTGGCAAAAAGATGCAAAACCATAAAAATGAATCAATATATGGTGTGCAGAAAATCTAAAATGGAATAAGGATTCGTTGGTAAAGGCAACCATCCAGTGCCCTTACAGGAGAGACAACCATATTCAGTAGTCTTGACAAAGATGGTACATGAATAAACAAAACCATCGAAACGCGTCGACGCCTAGCATCGCACAATCCAATCTCCCAACCCACTCCAAGAATATAAGAAAAAAATCAAGTCTTGTAGCGGGTGCTAGAAAATGAGGGTTTTGATGTGCACTTGATGAAAGACAAATTGTTTATGTCCTAGTGTTTGTATGTCTCTCTTCTAAAAAATCTGCTCTTTAGATACACAGGAAGGTGATTTAATTCTACTTTTTTCACGATAGGCATTTTTAATATGTATAAATTGTGTATTTGTTGACAAAAAAAATTTTTTTAATCAATGTGAAGGAATAGTTTCTTTTTATCTATGACAATGAGTTTTAACATGATTTTATTGTATGTTTGAATAAATTTTGATACTTATATATAATTGTTTTATTTGTTAAATTCTTTTGCTTAGTGAAGCCTTGTGTCCAAGACTAAACTTTTGGGCATCCCTGCTTAGTTTCTTACCTAAGGGAAATCTTTTCATTTCACTTGGAATATTGCAAACCTTCATCTCCCGGTAACACCCTCAATCCGCTATCTGGGAGTAAGAATTACAAATGACATAGGTATTTTGGCCCAGATTAATTTAGATCGGATTTCCTGTGAATCTAAGGCACTGATGAAAGCATGGTCCTTTCTCCCTCTTACTATTTATGGGAGAAAGAGTTTAGTGAAAATGACTATCCTTCCTAAATATACATTTATCTTTAACACCATTCCGTTGGCATTTGATTCTAAGCAACTCTTTAAATGTCAACAAAACATTAACTCTTTCATCTGGGGTTTTAGATCTACCAGGTTAGCATGGAAAAAGTTAAGAAGGAGGGAAAAGGGGGGCCTTGCACTGCCAGACCTGGAATATTATGCTTGGGCTTTTCACCTGTCCCACTCTAGGATGTTATTAAAGACTCCCGAAGACAATTCATCTGGTTGCATGTTTAAGGCAATGCTATCTGGCTCTAATCTCCCGCTTGACGGATTTTTGTTTAAATTCGGGCACCAGAGATATTTCAAGAGAGTGAGGCTAAAGACCCTATATTTGCTTGTAAAAGAATGGACACAAATTAAAGCTAGGGTTGGGCTGGCATACTTTTCTAATTTCGCTCCTATTTGGGATCTTCCGGGGCTCTCTCCGCACCTTGGCGATAGCTTTATATCTGTGCTATTGGAGGCAGGGATATCAAGATGGGGAGAGCTGGTGGCAGGAGGGATTTTAGTAGAATGGGATGCTTTCTCTGAGAGGGTCGGCTCACCTTTATCCTAGTGTGTGTATGTATGTATGTATATATATATATATATATATATATATATATATATATATATATATATACAATTGGCAAGCTGGTTTCGAGAACAGATAAAGAAAAAGTTTAAACTCGGGGATACAGTTCCTTAGCGAAAAATTTAGTAGAGAAAGTAAGGAGTGGTAAGGAAGTTGCTTTTTTGTATTGGAACATTATGGAGGAAGCGGATGGAGACTTCAGCCTCCCGGCAGAACTGTGGGGAGGGAATGGAGAAGTTCAGGCGGAGGAATTATGGACGAGATCTTTTAGTCTCCTGTATAAAGTCATCAAGCCTGCCTGGCTGAGGCGCAATCATCTATTTACTTTGCATCGCGCATACTTCTCTCCCCAAAGACTCTCTAAGTTCCAACCAGGGAAGTGCTGCAATAAATGTCTCCTCCCAGCAGCCTCAGATGCTCACATGTTCTGGGACATTAGTAGCTTCTGGCAGGAAGTTAAGGCTTCTCTAGAATTAATCCTTAAAACCTCGATTTCTTTTTCTTGGTCCTTAGTTATTTTTGGACTAAGTGATAACATTGGGGGGTTAGAGAGGTCATTTCTGTTTTATGCTATTTTGATAGCAAAAAGACAAATTTGTAAGAACTGGGTCAATGTCAATCCGCCGACTCATGCAGAGTGGTTGACAACACTTTATGAAATATCTAAAGTAGATATGGCAAGGTCTTTTAGTCCCCGTAGTTTGGGATTTGGAATTTGCTACTTAAGTGGAGATTAAAACTATCAGAGAACCCGGGGTTTTTTTTTTTTGCCCCCGGGTCCGATGATTAGGCCCAGTACTCCAGCTCCAACGGGAGGCTCCCCCATGCCACGAAGAAAGTGGGCCGATGGCCTGTCTTAGGCTTTGATGGAGTAAGATCGTCCAGAGGGTACCTCCCGCCGAAATATCTGGTCTGTTCCTCGGAAGAATGGAGCTATTTTCTAGATACCTACCTTTCAAGGACTTTTCTTGGTGGTTGGTTATTTCTTGGAACGATAAAGCGGCTAATGAGGACAAAAAAAATAATTTAAAAAAAGAAAACAATAAATAAATAAATAAAAAAAGATGTAAGAAACTTTAATGTCCAGGGAAGCAGTCTACAACAACAATTGAAGCAACTAGAATTTCTAACAAAGAGACAATTAAACCAGTTTCTGCATGTCTCCAAAACTAGTGCAGTGCCATCGCGCTAAAAGGATCCCAAGAGGATTGGAATGTCCATAAAACCGATGTTGTTTAGATTTCACTTGAAGAAGGCCTTTTTGGATCGCTGGTACGCAGTATTTAATAAATGTTAATTGGATCTCATCTTACTTCTAATTGAAGAACTGGCAGTTGTCATTAAAGAAATTACTGAAGAAATATCAGTTATACAAACAGACATAGAAACCCTGATGGATACAGAGGAATGGAGTAAAGTACTGGAAGACATGAACACCAAACTTTAGGTATACTCCAAAGAATTACAGGAAGGAAAACTAAGGAAATATAAAAGAGATACCTTGGATTACAAATTAAACAAAGTTTACACATGGGCTTAAGTATATGCCCAAAGAAGAACCTATTTCAAGAAAAATACTACCACCTCTTCAGAAGAAAGTGTAGCCACAGAAGGCGGCACAACCATCAACAGAGCTCCACCTAGAGTAGATAAAGGAATCGACAAACCAACAGAACCTACAGAGGAAACTAGAACAGATCACGCAACAACATCTAAGTCTTTTTTGGTCCAATACATAAACACCAGTCAACGACCGGGCAAAAGTTCAGGAAAACCAGGAGAAGTCAAAGAAAAGCAAAGGCAAAACCTAAGGAGTCAGAAACAAATGCAGTAGTCAACATTTCATCAGTTGAATTGACTTCTCAGCAATTGAATATATTAAACAAGGGACTAGGATTTCTTCCTACTTATCACACCAATCCTCTGGAGAATTAGATAACTTTATTTAAATTTATGAGAGTATTACGGCTACGCCACTTTTTTTTCCAACATAGTTACAGAATGTCTTGAACCAGAATTTATAGAATTCAACCAGAAATCTAATTTTTAAGCTCCTACATCGCATAAGATACTGGATGCTTTTGAGAATCTTGTTAAAAATGACTTCAACAAGATTAACACTAAGAAATCAAAAACATCAAACCTTTCTAAGCATGAACATCAAGCATTGAAGTCATTAGCATCAAATTCTCGGATCATTATTCAAAGAGCAGACAAGGGAGGAGCCATTGTAATTATGGATCAAGCATTTTACAAGTCTAAAGTAAAACAACACATTTCTGACACAAGCACGTACTTGAAATTAGATCAAGATCCTACTCAAGATTTGATTTCAACTTTGGAGACGAGCTTGGAAAAAGCCATTGAAATGGAATGGATTACATCCAACACTAGAATGTATCTCACAGTTATAAATCCGAAAAGACCTGGATTGTACATGCTACCAAAGATCCACAAGGATATACACAACCCTCCTTTTTGACCTATTGTCACAGGTTGCGGTACTATCTTTTAACTTGTAGGGCAATACATAGATTATTTTTTACAACCTTTTGTGCAGGCATGGACATCGTACATTAAAGTCACCACTTTTTTGCAGAAATTGAATTCAATACAATTAAACACAGACATCTTGTGTACCTTGGCGTCACAGCATTGTATACCTCCATTCCCTACCAAGGAGGTATGGAAGCCGTAGAATGGGCTTTATTGCAACAAAATGTCCATTCTTGTGCGGGCTACTGACCGTCTGCTGCCCCACTGCGCAGCCCAGCAGAACACCGCCAACACCAGCACCCTCTGCCTCCCTCCCGCCGCCGCAGAATCCAGCCTTAGCGGCTGTAGTGTGGAGGGAGGCGACCGGGGAGAAACCACAAGCCCCAGACGCCCCAGCGGCGGGAGCCTTGTCCAGCTGACCAACTCGCGCCAAGAGGCGCGCTAAAAGGACGCCGCCCCGGTGGAGCGGGGTGTCCATTCTTGTGCGGGCTACTGACCGTCTGCTGCCCTGCTGCACAGCCCAGCAGAGCGCCGCCAACACTAGCACCCTCTGCCTCCCTCCCTCCGCCGCAGAATCCAGCCTTAGTGGCTGTAGTGCGGAGGGAGGCGACCGGGGAGCAACCACAACCCCCAGACGCCCCAGCGGCGGGAGCCGCGTCCAGCTGACCAACTCGCGCCAAGAGGCGTGCTAAAAGGACGCCACCCCCGCGTCGCGGGAGCGCGCTGGAACGCCCAGGGCTAAGCCCGGGCAAAGGGCGGGCCATCTGTGGCCGTCCGGGGACGGTCTGGGACGGGACGGGCCACATCATCCCCCCCCAAAAAAGGATCACCGACACCAGCAAAAGCCGTAATAGGAACTTATTATCTTACTGTGACTGTTTTGCCTTAGGGGCAATACATTGTATTCTTTGTAAAGACTAACTCCCCATATACCCTAGCTACATGGGGAAACGAAAAGCGATGGAGGGGGGAACGGAGCAGGCAATGCATCAAAGCTTCACAAGGGAAAGAGAATCTAAAAATGCATGTCAAGCAGCAGATAGTGATGTCATGGATCGTATTGACTCCCTTGTGAACGAGTGTAGAGAAATCCTCGTTGTCGATCAAATAGAGACCTTTGCGACTGATAATGGTGGGGACACTTTGAATCTATCAAATGCTCCAAATGATCATCCTAAAATACCAGCCATGTTCAAGGCAAAAAGGATACGTAAATCGAAGGAAAGTATGGCAAATCCTACTGAGGATTGTTTAATTGCACCAAGTGAATCTGTTAGCGCAGTAGGCAGGACTACTTCCCCCTGATTCCGAGAGTGAGACTGAGCCATTGGCCTCCGCCCCGCAGGTACTTTTGGGAAACAGGTTTGCAGTTTTGGCTGAGGTCCATGAAGAGCCTCCTTCTCACTTTAGCAACAATAGTAGCAGGGATAAGATACTGCCTATGGACGTTGGTACTCTGTCCAATCTAGTTATCTTACTGTTCCCATGAGGCACAGGGTCAGACTGATTTGCATATATCCATGTCTGAACTGGGGTGGCAGAGTGGGCTAAAGAACAGTAATGGATTAAACCCAGATCTTTTGACTGGGTGTGAGTTTTTGATTGATTCAGATGCTCCGTCCATCACCACCCCCTATTGTACCGCTTTTGGCCACCATAAGTGTGGCAGGGTATGCTCAGACGAGAGTCCCTTGCTCACTTTGCCACTGGATTCAAGCAAGCCGGGCTGAAGACGGCTGGAAGGCCAGAAACCGGTCCCCGGAAGCTTGTTTCCGGTCCAGGGAAGACATGGCTTGGCAGTTCGGGCTGGACTGTTCCCATGAGGCACAGGGTCAGACTGATTTGCATATAGCCATGTCTGAACTGGGGTGGCAGAGTGGGCTAAAGAACGGTGATGGATTAAACCCAGATCTTTTGACTGGGTGTGAGTGTTTGATTTAGATGCTCCGTCCATCACCACCCCCTTTTGTACCGCTTCCAGAAAGCTAGGTTCAGGTAAAGTGGATATCGAAGGAACGGCCCTCATAGAGTGATATAACACCCAGGTTAGTACACCGATGTGTTGTAAGCTATATAACGGTATACTCTTTTCGTCGCTAATCTCAAGTAATAATGATTTGTCGATGTTTCTTTGTAGATGATTTCCAGAGACCTGAGTTTACCACTGTTGATCAAGTCCACAAGTAAGAAGGGATTCATATTTCAGGGGTTGATTTAAGTGCAACGTTAACTGGTTTTGGTTTCAGACACTGCCGTTTCAGTTCATTTCGGACATAGTTTTGGATACACGTTTTTTTCCTAGGGTTTCTATGTGTTGTCAAATTGCTCTCACTTTTATAATATACCAACTGATCGCTTGTTTAACACCTACTATCACCAAGGGCTATATTTGTGTACATTATTAGAAAGCATTTTAATGTTGTTTCTTTATATAATGAAAATGTATAGATGGACTGCTTGACTGATCCATTGGTTCATTGAAATTGAGAGAAGATGTTATCATTTTTGTTCACAGATTCATCCCCTGAAGAAGGGCTGATGGGGCCTGAAATGCATTGGGCAGTTCTACAGATTATTTTGTTACCATCACATAATGATTTTACTTATTTTGGTGTTCACAAATCACAATTACATTACACTAAAAAAAAAAAGAAACAAGAAAATTAATGTTTCATGGATAAAACAATTGTTTTTGGGAAATTTGATTTGAATTTTGATGTTGATTTAAAAAGCTATTAATATTTACATAGAAATAGGAAATTCAATCAAAATAAGGTTAGGCAACAGTGCGCAGAAGCCAAGTGGAAACACTTGCAGCAAAAATAATGTATACACCGGTATGTGTGCCATGTCGACTTCAGTTTTCTCTGCACCAAAACACGTAGCTAGCAATGGCCATGTGTTTAGGTGAGAGGTCTCCGAGGGTGGCATAATACATGCTGCAGCCCTTGGAGGCCTTCTCTGGTCACAAGGCCCTTGGTACCAGTGGTACCTTTTACAAAGGACTTACACATGGCCCAGAGGTGTGCCACTTGTGGAGACAAAGGTAGAGTTTTCAGAAAGAACACATGCACTGGGAGCCTGAGTGGCAGAGACTCAGGGCACACTCCTTTAAGTTGGCATCATATATCTGGCAAAAAGTTAGCGGGTAACCATACAAAAAGGAGCACTTTCCTACACATAGCAATTCTCTGAGTCATATTTGTAGTATTCTCGGTTAGAACATTTCTATTAGAATGTTATGTTTCCTCTATGGTGGACGTTCTGTAAGTGGGAGTTGGGCAGAGGGAGATTGCACTTCATGAACCGTGGATGTATAAGCTGTCTGCTGTGATTAAACTCATTTTTCTTCATGAACCTGACTACTGGAATACTTCACAATTTGGCAACGAGGATGGGATTTTCAGCTGAAGAATTTAAACAGACATCGTTCACATATTTCTAGAGGGTGGAAAAATTTGGAATTTCAGACGTATTTCTTTATGTAGAGGTGGGAACTCAGGAGCAACTTCTCAACCTTGTTTGTCTAAATCTTCCGATGATAATGAATTCCATTCTGCCATGTTAGACACATTTGAAAATGATTTGCCAACTTCTGATGCATTGGAATCAGGTTCTACGAGTGTAAGCAATAATCATTCAATTCCTTGCATATCCAGTGACAATGATTTGGGTAACGATATTGTAGAATTTGGTTGCGATGTGATTAAGTTAAGGAAAATTTCTCGTATCAAACATACTCCAGTCAAATTGAGAGATTTTGTTCATTATCTATTGTTATTATTGTTGGTTTTTTTGTAGGGGGGAAAGGTGTGTAGTATTCTCAGTTAGAACATTTCTATTAGAATGTTATGTTTCCTCTATGGTGGACGTTCTGTAAGTGGGAGTTGGGCAGAGGGAGATTGCACTTTATGAACTGTGGATGATGTATAAGCTGCCTACTGTGATTAAACTCCTTTTTCTTCATGAACCCGACTACTGGAATACTTCACAATTTTAATCAGTGAGTATGCTTACCTGGTTAAATAAGTAGTGGCTCCCAGTAGAGGCAATGATCTCTGGTGGCCGAGTAAGTTAAAAAGTCGACATGTTTCATGCCATCAAGAAGTCAATAATGATCAAAAGGGCAATTTGTAAGGGCCAGTGAGTTTTAATCTACACTGTGTCTGGAACCTGGGGTGGAATGAAGGATAATCCAAACACTATATACCCTATATATGGTGTACCTTAATGAATGTTGCCTAATAGGCTGACCTGAAATGGAAAAAAACAAAAGTACAACAGAGCTGTAGCAGCTCCTCCGGTCCAACAATTTATAATTTTAGTGTAGCATGCATAAATTATATATGCTGCCAACTTTAGAAGTGCCACACAAATTGTGATTAAAATTAGCACAAGTAACAGTCAGATGACACTCTCGTGGATGGAAACAATGTTTCATACACTGTGAGGAAAAGAGGCCAAATCACTTACCAATTGGGAGTATTGTGACTCCTCGAGTATGTGCTTAGGCCATGCTGATTTAGCGTGCTGGAAGGACCCAAATAGATAAATATGGTGGGCCCAGGGGAATTCCTGGTATCAAGAAAGTTCTAAAAATGAGTTGCATGATAAGTACAGAGTCAACGTGACATTGCACAGGACAACCTACAACGTCTCAGGCACCTCAGAGGTGAAGGCAGTGGGGAGGTCTGTGACTTAAGACTGCTCTGTTCTTAATTGTTTACATGTGGTTTCAATTGGAAGGAAAGTCAGCGCTACCGGTAGTGAATGGGTGCCATATTGGAAGTATGGAAAAATGCTGGGAAAGTCATATAATCCCCACCAGGGTTATGGTAATCGGGAAGACTGAATAGTAAGAGATGGCTAATTGAGCTAATGGCTTGGTCAGGGGATAATCGGGCTGGGTCAAGCAGATCTGATGTGGGCGCTATGGACGCACCACTCCCTGCATCATGGTAGGCAGGAGGAGAGATTGTGGAGGGGGCAGGACTGGCAAGCATCACAATCCGCCTCGTCATAATGGGAAAGGGGAGGGCTACTCATCGCCTAACTGAGTATGCTGCTTGTTAAACCATATGCTGGTACATGTACCAGTACCTTGGATACTAACAAAAGCTACAGTCTGTGCTAACACTTGTAATCGCCAAGCTCAACTAAGAAAACAGTCTGTACCTGGGCACCATCAGTTTCATCATATGCAAAATGTAACTAATCAAAAATCCTGCTGCTAGACTCCGCCGCCTCTTCCCAGAGGACCCAGCCCAAACACATCACTGGCTAACTGTATCTAAACAAGCAATGTTCAAGGCACGTTGTATTGTGGAAAGTGGCTCCCTATGAAAAGGATCACCAAATTAAATTCCAGCTACACAAACAAAATATGACAGAGCTCCACGTTTGCACCCTACCTCCTTACTATAAGAAATCCATAAGAGGCACCATTTTCTCAGTACAAGCTGCCAATCTCTAGAACATACATCCAGCTGCTTCTTCCAGCATATGATAAATACATCAGATTAAAGACACTTGCACTGCCAAGGCCTCTGAAATGGTTGAAAGAGGCTACCAATCTAGCCAGTAATTTCTTAAGATTATGCAGGTAAACACACAAGCAAAGGCCTTGGCTGTCGGAACTATTGGTGCCAACCACTCTGATATCTCTGTCTGAATGTTGCCTGCTTTTACTCACCTTTCCAATTCCAACCTCAACTGATTTTTACAACAATGGGGTATTATCTTCACTTTACGCACTACCGGTTTGACCTCCATTTCAACACAGTTCTATGCTTAAATCTCTAGCAATTCCAAGTCATTGCGCAAAGAAAAAGAAGAGGGAATTTTTTCATGATGTCTTCAACTTCGTGACCTTGAGAACAATATTAAATGCTCCTTAGCATTCGGCATTCAGGTTTCACTGTTGCCTCAAGGTCTAGCTGATGTCCCTAGTCAAAAAAGTTATTACCCCTGTCGTCAAATATACCACCACTGGTTTCTTCTATGAAACATGACTTCCATGCAGAACGTGCCTACCAGATCAGTGCTGCCTTAGCCATACTATCCTGGATTAATATACGCGCCTAAAAGTTTACCCATGCATTTTTCAAATTCCCTCTCCAAATCCCTTTTCCGACGTGTGTGCAAAGTGATCCTGAATCTCCAAACATTTAGAAGCTTTTCTCATCTTGTTTTATTTTATATTTTGGTGTAATCACTCCTCGTCCTTTTTTTGTTATTTTTATTTTTTTTAAACTGATTTTATTGAAACAATAAGCAAGTGACATTACACATCACGGCATAAATCAGTCAATTTCCACCATAGTACAATCACAGTAGGTATTAACAGCTGTCTTTGGCAATTGTGTGCATAGCGTATCACCCCTTTAATATACCCTCCCTGTAATCCCACTAAGTCTTCATCCTTCCTCCTCCTCTGAACTATCCCCCTCTGACTCTGGCAGTGGGTCACAAATGTCACCCCGGTAGGTGTTCCACATAGTCAAAATTTTATTCCACTTCCGTGGGTTGCCCCTGTTAGCATATACTGTTCGTTGAGTGATCATCGTCAAGTCCATGTTTCTGCACCACGATGACAATGTTGGGGGTTCTTCGGCCCCCTCATTTCTGTGCAACATCCTGTTTAGCAATCATGAATCCCAGCTTGACCCAATTCTGCAGGTGACAGGACAGATCGTTGGGTTCCCATACATTTAATGAACACTTTCTCGGGTCCGGTAAGAGTGACACTTTTGTAGTTGGAGATATGGTGCGCAGTACATGTCGCCAATAGCCTGCGAAAACTGGACAGTCCCATAAAATGTGTAAAAAGGTTCCCTCCTCCCCACATCCCCTAAGGCAGAATGGGTGTGTTGCTCTCTGTATTTTGTGTAAGGTGGTTCTCGTGTAATATATGCGGTGAAGGACTTTAAGTTGCACTAGCCTGAATCTACTTGAGATTCCCACCTCCTTAGGCGACGCTATCGCTTCCTGCCATTCCTGATCATCGAATTCACCCACATCTGTTGCCCATTTGGCTCAAAGTGCGGCAGTGGGGTCTGGTAAGTTATTTAGTAATTTCTGATACGTGAATGAGGTGGCCCTTTCCTCCATGAACTCCGTGAGTAGCAGGTCTTCCAACGGGGAGGCCTCCAGCAGCTCCGTTTCTGGCGGTATCACTTTTAATAGGGCGTGACTTATTTGCATGTATCTAAATTTCTCATTTGCACCTAGTTGGTACTGTTGTTGTAGTTGCTCAAAGGGCACCACCGTTCCCTTGTCCCACAAGTCACCTACAGTGGAAAGTCCTATACTATCCTAGTGCGTAAAACCCTTACTACGTCGTAGGTGCCCTAATCTTTTGGTGTCCCATAGTGGGGTCATTTTGGTTATCACCCCTTTCCAACCCAATTTTGCTTGTGCTGTGTACCAAATTTGGGCCGTGTGTTTAGTAGGGCCAGTCAACTGTGAGATCGAACCTTTGTTATACAGTACTGCCAGCATATTATTTGCTCCCAGTTGTTCCCTATCTGCCCTATACGCTGGGTCCGTCTGGGGTATGTGGATCCAGTGATTTATTATTTTAGGTTGCGCCGCCCAATAGTACAATCGGAGGTCGTTAAGTGCGATTTCCCCCATCGTACCAGCTTTTATAGAGTTTCACTTGAGCAATACAGGCTGGCCGTGTGCCCCATAGAAGGCGTGTCTTTTGTGCTGCCACCTGTTGAAAATAACGGGACGGGATTATATCTGGTGTGTTTTCTAGGGTATAGAGGAATCTGGGGAGTGCCTTCCTTTTATACAATGCTGCCCTCCCAAGCAGTGTAAGGGGCAGTGACGCCCAGTTCGCTACGTCTCGTTTCAGTCTGTCTAATGGAGGTGCCAGGTTTTTAACAAAAAAGTCTCCTTCAGTTCTGGTAATGTGTATTCCTAAATACTTAAAGGAGTCTTCTGCTAGCAACAGCGGGCAGTCCGCCGGGAGCGTTGGAGGAGGCCCTTGTAAGATGAAAATGACTGATTTAGTCCAATTAATCGTGTATCCCGAGAGTCTCCCATCAGAATTGCAAAGATTGAGAAGTTCCAGTATGCCGCTCTCCGGCTCTTTGAGATACACCAACATGTCGTTGGCGTGGAGCGACAGGCGGTCCTACCATCCCTCTCTCCAATCGATGCCCTTAACCCCTTCCATGCTGGGCCGATTTTGCTCGTGTGCTAGGCTTTTAAAGAATCAATGGCTTTAAGACGGCCCCCAGCCGTCATGAGCACACGAGCACCGTAGTGCATGACGGATGGGGGCCGTCATCAGCATGGAAGGGGTTAAGTAACGGGGTCGTTCTAATCAGCATTGCTAGAGGTTCCAGTGCTAATGCAAAGAGTAGCGGGGACAAGGGGCATCCCTGTCGTGTACCCCGTGATAGCGGTATTTCTTCCGATAAGTGGTCATTAGCCAGCACCCGGGCCACGGGTGCATAATATAGAAGCCGCACCCAAGCACAGAATTTGGGGCAAAAACCCACCCGCTTCAGCACTCCGAATAAATATTTCCACTCCTCGTCATTTTTGGTTCCTACTTTTTCACTTCCTAGACAGGCTTTTTGTCTTTTTCCCCTCTCGTTTTCCCCCCCTTTTTACCAGTTGAACTTTATTCATCCCATACACTCTGGCATATTATCCCTTCTTCCCACAATTTCTACATACCGAGTTCCTCACAAAAAACATGGCATTATTTAATGTGTGTCCCAAGTTTACTTTCATCTCCGCTTTTGACCTCGAATTCTCCACCTAGGAACAAAAGTCATCTTTCTTAAAAGATGACATTACTATGATTGGCCTTAAAGTGTGATGTCCTCATTTTCTTTACGCACATAGCTCCAGTTGCATACTGTTTTTAAAAAAAATATCTTTATTGAGATTTTTTCCCACGATTTTATGCAAGAAGAACAGAACATAGCAATTGATAAGAAAAAAGCCATCAGAAGAAAAATACTTTACAACCAATCAAGACGTTTCAGCAAAAATTACACAAGATAAGCTCATTTCTTATATTAAGTCAATTAAAAAGAAAAAGAGAATACAGTAAACGTAACATGGCTAAATTAACAAAAAGAACAATGATGAGACCAAATAATTCGGATAATCGATTAGTCCAACATCCCTTGAATCCATTGCATTACCGGAGCCCAGATCTTCATACCTAAGGCTCTTTTTTTTCCGACCCTTCGTTCGATATATAGCAACTTCAATATTATATGTAGCTAAAAGACGGGCTCTCCATGTTTCGAAGGATGGGGGGTCTGGGCTAAGCCAATCTTGCGTGGTGATGCACGCCCAAATTAATGCCATAAGAATAAAGTTGCATACTCTTGACAATATATAAAGCTTGTATCAAACTAGGGGTCTCTGCCAGTAACTCTTACTGCATCATGGGATTGCTGGTGCAGCCAACGAATTGATCCCAAATAAAATAATTAATTAGCTCTTGACCCTAACAAGTGTGATTTAAGTTAATCAGCCCAGATACAAGATCGTCCACTTGTTCTATTGTGCGTTGAACTCTGGCATAACATTTGTCGTCTCTTCAGCAACGCAACCAAAATGGATTTCAAACATCACATCTGGGCATGGTTTTGGGAGGCATTCGACCCAGCACTAAGCGTGTCATACACTGGTGAGGCCGTTATCGCCGTGTGTCTGGCTTGATCTGGGTAGCTGCTGCCTTGCCTGCCTGTGTAGTCTGCTCCCAGAGGTTTCAAGTATTTGCTGGAAACTGACTAGCTGCAGACTATCGTGGAGCCCTTATGTGCAGCTGATAGGCTCTGTCAGTGCTGGCACCAGTTTGGATCTGGCAAGTGGGCGGCTGCCTAAGTACGGACTTGCAACTGCCACAGGATAGAAGGCTGACCCAGGCAGGGTGGGAGTTGTTGTAATGGATTGCAGTATGCAACCGCTGCATTCTCCAAACAGGAATGAGCATGATGAGCAGATGGGCCTGGGCACAAGTGTGGCCACACCCTCCAGCTTCTTCGTAGTCACCAATTCCCTACCCGTCATATCTGTCTCTGTCTCCAGAGCCCATCTGCTATGGAGTCCCTATTTTCCTCCACTTTTTGGAGTTTCCCTACTATCATAATAAAGCCTCCAAATGTAATCCTCTGTCTTAAAGAAAGCAACCAAGAGCCCGTATGGGCCTAGAAGGGTAGCTACTCCAATTGTGGGCATTTTCCATCCTTGGCCCTGCCCCTCCTTGTCCGGACCATATGCTCTCTTCAATTAAATCCGGTGCCGATTATATTGGTATTCTGCACAGCTCTCAAAGATGGCAGCAGTGACACTCGAGTCCCATTCCGTATATCGAGAGCCCCATCTACAATACTTCCACCTGAGCATTACCCGCGTTGTAGCAACCTTGTAACATCCAGCGCAGAGCGAGTTAAGGACTGTTGCACTTCCACAGATAACTTACTCACATGGTCACCAGGGGCTGATGCAGGATCATCCAACTCTTTACTGCTTCCACTAATCATTGGCTCCCCTACGTGAGTCGCAATATCGAGCTAGCTTCAAGCAAAGGGAGAAACATAGGTAGCTCGGAAGCCCAATAGAGCATGGCTGTCTTGCACGGCTTGGCTCTGCCCACCTCTTAAAATAACAATTTACAATAAATGCAGTTGCTCCTCTCTTTTATAAGAGGTATCATAGGTGGTGAAATAGCAATTTCATGATTTATAGCCTCTTTATAGCTCTGGGCTACCAGCAACATCTCCTGAGCTTTTGTAAATAATACTTGGAAGGGATCTAGGTCAGCCCCTTTGAGCCATTTACTTAATGATAGTTTGACACAGAGAACAGTATTACCCAGGTGTAGGCTGACTTGAGGGTTTACAGTGAAAAACAATCACACTGCCGGGGACAGTCTCACACATTGTGAGTCTTACAGGATGAAGCACAGTGTAATGTGCCGAGCTTTAGCTACATGATGTGAACTAGCCTCATGATTGGTGAGTCTTGAACTGAGAAGCACAGTTTATCTCCTTTAATATGAGCATTACACCTTACGGCAGCAGCCGCACTTGCTGGTTGTGAATTTTAATCGTGCACCGATATCTCACTGAGAATAACCGAACATGCAGAAGCATTTTAAAGTTAAAAGCAGTTCTTTTACATGTAATCCATGTACTCTTGTTGTAGAGCTTTTGTAGAGTTTCACTTGAGCAATACAGGCTGGCCGTGCGCCCCATAGAAGGCGTGTCACTTGTGCTGCCACCTGTTGAAAATAACGGGACGGGATTATATCTGGTGTGTTTTCTAGGGTATAGAGGAATCTGGGGAGTGCCTTCCTTTTATACAATGCTGCCCTCCCAAGCAGTGTAAGGGTCCGTGACGCCCAGTTCGCTACGTCTCGTTTCAGTCTGTCTAATGGAGGTGCCAGGTTTTTAACCAAAAAGTCTGCTTGAGTTCTGGTAATGTGTATTCCTAAATACTTAAAGGAGTCTTCTGCTAGCAACAGCGGGCAGTCCGCCAGAAGCGTTGGAGGAGGCCCTTGTAAGATGAAAATGACTGATTTAGTCCAATTAATCGTGTATCCCGAGAGTCTCCCATCAGAATTGCAAAGATTGAGAAGTTCCAGTATGCCGCTCTCCGGCTCTTTGAGATACACCAACATGTCGTTGGCGTGGAGCGACAGGCGGTCCTACCATCCCTCTCTCCAATCGATGCCCTTAAGTAACGGGGTCGTTTTAATCAGCATTGCTAGAGGTTCCAGTACTAATGCAAAGAGTAGCGGGGACAAGGGGCATCCCTGTCGTGTACCCCGTGATAGCGGTATTTCTTCCGATAAGTGGCCATTAGCCAGCACCCGGGCCACGGGTGCATAATATAGAAGCCGCACCCAAGCACAGAATTTGGGGCAAAAACCCACCCGCTTCAGCACTCCGAATAAATATTTCCACTCCTCGTCATTTTTGGTTCCTACTTTTTCACTTCCTAGACAGGCTTTTTGTCTTTTTCCCCTCTCGTTTTCCCCCCCTTTTTACCAGTTGAACTTTATTCATCCCATACACTCTGGCATATTGTCCCTTCTTCCCACAATTTCTACATACCGAGTTCCTCACAAAAAACATGGCATTATTTTAAGTGTGTCCCAAGTTTACTTTCATCTCCGCTTTTGACCTCGAATTCTCCTCCTAGGAACAAAAGTCATCTTTCTTAAAAGATGACATTACTATGATTGGCCTTAAAGTGTGATGTCCTCATTTTCTTTACGCACATAGCTCCAGTTGCATACTCTTTTTTAAAAAAAATATCTTTATTGAGATTTTTTTCCCACGATTTTATGCAAGAAGAACAGAACATAGCAATTGATAAGAAAAAAGCCATCAGAAGAAAAATACTTTACAACCAATCAAGACGTTTCAGCAAAAATTACACAAGATAAGCTCATTTCTTATATTAAGTCAATTAAAAAGAAAAAGAGAATACAGTAAACGTAACATGGCTAAATTAACAAAAAGAACAATGATGAGACCAAATAATTCGGATAATCAATTAGTCCAACATCCCTTGAATCCATTGCATTACCGGAGCCCAGATCTTCATACCTAAGGCTCTTTTTTTCCGACCCTTCGTTCGATATATAGCAACTTCAATATTATATGTAGCTAAAAGATGGGCTCTCCATGTTTCGAAGGATGGGGGGTCTGGGCTAATCCAATCTTGCGTGATGCACGCCCGAATTAATGCCATAAGAATAAAGTTGCATACTCTTGACAATATATAAAGCTTGTATCAAACTAGGGGTCTCTGCCAGTAACTCTTACTGCATCATGGGATTGCTGGTGCAGCCAACGAATTGATCCCAAATAAAATAATTAATTAGCTCTTGACCCTAACAAGTGTGATTTAAGTTAATCAGCCCAGATACAAGATCGTCCACTTGTTCTATTGTGCGTTGAACTCTGGCATAACATTTGTCGTCTCTTCAGCAACGCAACCAAAATGGATTTCAAACATCACATCTGGGCATGGTTTTGGGAGGCATTCGACCCAGCACTAAGCGTGTCATACACTGGTGAGGCCGTTATCGCCGTGTGTCTGGCTTGATCTGGGTAGCTGCTGCCATGCCTGCCTGTGTAGTCTGCTCCCAGAGGTTTCAAGTATTTGCTGGAAACTGACTAGCTGCAGACTATCGTGGAGCCCTTATGTGCAGCTGATAGGCTCTGTCAGTGCTGGCACCAGTTTGGATCTGGCAAGTGGGCGGCTGCCTAAGTACGGACTTGCTACTGCCACAGGATAGAAGGCTGACCCAGGCAGGGTGGGAGTTGTTGTAATGGATTGCAGTATGCAACCGCTGCATTCTCCAAACAGGAATGAGCATGATGAGCAGATGGGCCTGGGCACAAGTGTGGCCACACCCTCCAGCTTCTTCGTAGTCACCAATTCCCTACCCGTCATATCTGTCTCTGTCTCCAGAGCCCATCTGCTATGGAGTCCCTATTTTCCTCCACTTTTTGGAGTTTCCCTACTATCATAATAAAGCCTCCAAATGTAATCCTCTGTCTTAAAGAAAGCAACCAAGAGCCCGTATGGGCCTAGAAGGGTAGCTACTCCAATTGTGGGCATTTTCCATCCTTGGCCCTGCCCCTCCTTGTCCGGACCATATGCTCTCTTCAATTAAATCCGGTGCCGATTATATTGGTATTCTGCACAGCTCTCAAAGATGGCAGCAGTGACACTCGAGTCCCATTCCGTATATCGAGAGCCCCATCTACAATACTTCCACCTGAGCATTACCCGCGTTGTAGCAACCATGTAACATCCAGCGCAGAGCGAGTTAAGGACTGTTGCACTTCCACAGATAACTTACTCACATGGTCACCAGGGGCTGATGCAGGATCATCCAACTCTTTACTGCTTCCACTAATCATTGGCTCCCCTACGTGAGTCGCAATATCGAGCTAGCTTCAAGCAAAGGGAGAAACATAGGTAGCTCGGAAGCCCAATAGAGCATGGCTGTCTTGCACGGCTTGGCTCTGCCCACCTCTTAAAATAACAATTTACAATAAATGCAGTTGCTCCTCTCTTTTATAAGAGGTATCATAGGTGGTGAAATAGCAATTTCATGATTTATAGCCTCTTTATAGCTCTGGGCTACCAGCAACATCTCCTGAGCTTTTGTAAATAATACTTGGAAGGGATCTAGGTCAGCCCCTTTGAGCCATTTACTTAATGATAGTTTGACACAGAGAACAGTATTACCCAGGTGTAGGCTGACTTGAGGGTTTACAGTGAAAAACAATCACACTGCCGGGGACAGTCTCACACATTGTGAGTCTTACAGGATGAAGCACAGTGTAATGTGCCGAGCTTTAGCTACATGATGTGAACTAGCCTCATGATTGGTGAGTCTTGAACTGAGAAGCACAGTTTATCTCCTTTAATATGAGCATTACACCTTACGGCAGCAGCCGCACTTGCTGGTTGTGAATTTTAATCGTGCACCGATATCTCACTGAGCATAACCGAACATGCAGAAGCATTTTAAAGTTAAAAGCAGTTCTTTTACATGTAATCCATGTACTCTTGTTGTGCATTAGTAGTACTCAGTGTTCTGGCTTATTCGTCGACAGCACACTGCTCACCATACCCTCCATTAGTGCAGCAATATGCTACTCCTAACTTTAACAGACCTGCCAGCTTTTCTCTTCCCTTAGACTTTTCACCTAAGGAGTTTTCACCCTTTAATCTGGGATTGCTGACTACATTCGAGCACTTTTGTGGCTGTGAAATACAATTAGTACACTTTCACAAAGACAAAGGGAGCGACTTGCTCAGTTATCATTTTACTTGTCAAATTTTTAAGTTATATCCACTATGAGGAAGTGTGAATCCTATATTCTTTAGTGTTCACTGAAACTAAATTAGCTGCATACAAACTCACCACAACCATCTTTTGCGGAGCGTGTCATGCCTTGACCTTTTTTTTGTTCACCCTATCATCAAGCCAAATGTATCCCGTTGACTTCAGTTGGTGGTGATGGGGCACAGCGGTTGGAACACCACGCCAAGGATACATTTGTCATCCTCCAAAATATTGTAAGGCTACACTGACTGACGTCAATGCCATTACCTGCCACAAACACCTGACTTCACCCTCCTGTTTGAAGGGTATGCTGCAGTGGAGTCATCCAGGCTACCAGTAACGCCTGACGTCCCTCTAATCAGACTCCATGGTTGTTCTACTTTCAGTTGATGTTTAGGACCCAGTCCAGAAGGTCATATTAACTATAAACTGCAGCTCAACCTTTATAATCTGAATATTGGTTTTTGAACTTTGGCAACAAATCTCTCCTGATCTACCAGTTTAATGTCCACCTTCAAATATAGAGCACTGCTAACAAGGAAAGAGTCCTGTAGCCACACGTATTTACTATTGTACCTGCAGTCAACTTTTACCCAGCATTTCTGTCTGTAAATGTGACCCTTTGTCCACTCTTTGTGTCCTTAATTTTGTATCTTTTGTCCAGAAGTTATAGAATATTTATCCAGAATTCCATGCCAGGTGGTCATCTCGTCCAAATGTCTCTAGTCATTCTAGAATTAACTCTGCAGCCTTCTCCTACTTCATTAACAGAAGTTTACTGTGCTGTAATTGCCAGGATGAAGGCCGGCCCATGGGATATCAATGTGCTCAAAACCAATTGGATATGATGTAGCATTGTATTTCAGGAGCATAATGGTGGCAGATTGGTTGAGAGAACAATAGGAGTGGCTAATTAATTAAGTTTCTGGCTTTGTTTTCTTTTTTGTTTTTTTAAAATCATTCTTTTTATTATTTTTCCTTTAATTGTAACTATACAGCAAATATACAGTTAGGCATTTATCTTCCGTTTACACATCATAGCAGGCACAACATACATATTTTTCCAGATAAATATTCTTTTATTATATGTATACTCATAATGTAGGCAATACATCTCGGAAGTGGGTCACTATGTGCCCCAAAAAACTGTTCTCATACTTTTTAAACAGCGCCTTGCTTTATACACCGACCACCGCCTTGACTCCTCCTCCACTCCTTTGAGCCACTTATAGGAGAGGCCTTGTTCAGTTGCCGATGATGAGCAATATCTCACTTCTCAATCACTAGACTCAATGCTACTAGTAAATAGGCATTGGAGGATTCCTCGTAATTTTGCATTATTTACAGGATTGCTATTTTGAGATCAGCAATTACTGTTTTTCCTACGACCTGCTCTAGTGTATTCTTGTCAAGACATCTTTAATAATGGGGCATTCCATACTGTGTGAAGGTAAGTGCCTATAAACATTCTGCATCTTAGACAATTAGGGCTGGGATTTCTGCCCATTTTCCAAAGTGTATTAGGATTATAATAGGCTCTTTGAAACTACTGTAATTAATCAGAGACAAGATGATATTGCTAATGAGCTAGAGGCCATTTTGGCCTAAGTCAATTCCTCCTCCTCTAAGTTGCCCAGATCCCGCTCCCAGCTAACCTGTACGTTTTTTTGTGTGTGAAATACGAGGTACTTATAAACCTTGGAAATATCCTTCATTTCAAGTCATTCCATTGTTCGTTTTGGTTCTAGGGGTTAAATTTGGTGATCACCACCAGTCTATCTCTATATGGGTCTAAAGCATGACAAAGTTGTATACAGCAGTAAAATTGGAATTTATCAAGGGAATTCCAGCGGTAATTTTTCAAAACTTTTAAGGTGACTGGATTTCTACACATTTCAGAGTTTCGATATTCCGATTAGATCATAGGGGCAGAATCAGTCTAGACATGGCACTTAAGATTGTCAACTACCGTGCCAGAGCAGGGGTGTGGAATTCCTATAGCCCGACTCCCAACACAAGTTGTTTGAGGTCAAGGGCAACAGGTTTTCATGCGTATTTCGTCCTTGAGACAAGTAGGCCCAACCCCCTACAGCACAATCCCTTTGGCTGCCAGTTTATAATAGCGCAATATGGATCAGGGAAGGGCATTATCTGCAGTCAAGGTAATATTTATAATGCTGTTCAAACTTGTATTTATGGTTCATTAATTGAAAGCCTTTATTATTAGGGTGAGCGCGCTAAGTAAAAGTAAGCTCGGACTGCATTACTGACAGTGGTTCCAGTATAAAAATATGTACACACGTTTTCAAAGTTTGGCAATATGAGGCTATGTATATGGTTCCAAGAATTCTCTCTGATTAGATGCAAATATTTGCAGAAGCTTGAAAGTAAGATTGATGATTCTTTGCTTTAAAAATGAAAGTAGGGGGAAAGAGCATGTAGCTAAATTACTGTAAAAGTTTAGGTACCAATTATTTGCAGCATCAATTAGTAAAGTGTGTTTATGTATGCTAGAATTTCCCAAAAATATTCATAATAGAAAATCTGTGTACAAGTTCCAATAAGATTATGGGAAACATAAAAATAAACAAGCACTGGCAAAGCCAGTAGGTCTGAAATTTGGTGTTTTGTCAATGCGTGACTTCTTTTGGCATGGTTTTTGTGAAACCTTATTGGTGTGGGAGCTGCTGGGCCCTCACCATTATAACAAATATTGAAAAAAGCAAAACTTATTTTTGATCTCAAAAAGCACACATTGTCACAGTAGTTCCTGGCACTGAACAAAACTACTTTGTGTGCCTATATGCTCCTTGTGACAAAGCAGAATGCTGTCACTCACATTGAAGTCAGCCGATACAGAAAGATAGAGAATTTTAATAAACACAAAAGATCCTGGTTAACGCCAGACCTCATTAGGGGCCCAATTTTCAAAGAAAGTCTCAAATATTGAATTTACAGAAATTAGGAATTTACAGAAGTAGGGCAAGAAATAGTACTGGCATAATCAGAGAGGCTATATCAGAGCACTTATATAATGAGATTGCAGCCATAATTTGTTGCCGAATTACATGGCACAAAAGGGTCAAGTGGATTTTGTTAGAGGACAAGTAGATTTATGAAGCAACCTGCCCCATGGACAAGTAGCTATTTCGTTAAATTCCACACTCCTGCAGAGGGGTGATTTTTTGGTGAGTATACCCTCCTATTATATCCATACCAGTGCATGCTGCCAGCAATCAATAGCGATTCTGTTGACTAGGGGTAATGTATGTGAGATTGCCATACAGTACATCAGGTGTGCATATCAGTCTAGGACTGTGGTTCCCAAACTGTGCGCCGCGGCGCCCCGGTGCGCCGTAATGAGGTGCCAGGGGCGCCGCGCACACTATCTGTAATTTTGGCCATCACAGGGAGCAGCGCTGCTCCCCTGTGAGAGGCCTCACCCCTGCTGCTGGAGGCGCCTCACACTCCTCCAGGAGCACAAGAGCAGCCCCTCCCGCCCATTGTCATTCAGTATGCCGCTGATTGCCACTTACTGAATGACAATGGGGCAGTCTGGGGGTGTGACACCATGTGGCGGCCTCCTCCTGCCTCAGAGTACAGAAGGGCATTCTGTACGATAAAAAGTAAAACGCCCACGCTGCAACGTTAGAAAACACTTTATTCAAAGAAGCCTGTAAAATATGTTTAAAAGACACTGTACTGTCATTTTAGAACTGAAGTATTTTCAATATTGTATACAACAAAGCCATGGTTGCTCCTTTTTTTTTAAGGAACTAGCAACCATTGACAAAGCCAATAGTCCTGGCTTGTTGGGGTGTAATGATACTTGCTGTATTATATATCTGGATGCAATGACAGAGACAACATAATACCAGTGAGGCAGAACACTATGCTAAGCGCATATTTTTAGCCTAGGTGTTTTAAGCTGCGCTCTTAATTACGTCAAACACCCCCTTTGAAGAGACCGCCCAGTTTTTTTACACCGCTTAAAGCCCTGGAAACAACACCATGTTACAGTAACCTCACATCCTGGCACTGTGCATCATGCATGACTTCTACGTTTTCAGTCTGCCTATGTGCAGGGGCATAGTGAACTCTCCACCAGCCCACCCCTTGCTTTAGTTCATTCTTGATGGGACTCTTCTGCCTGCCACTCTGCAAACAAAGGCTCAGCTCATAATGTGAAAAGGTGGGTGAGTAAATAAGTGAAGGAATGTCTGAATGGCTGGATGGATTACTGAAAGGATGAATGCATGAATGAAAGGGGGAATGGATAGATAATGAAAGAAAGGATGGACGGATGAGTGAATGAATGGAAGTATGTATGAGAGAAAATGTAAATAGATGGATGTATGGGTGGAAGGGTAGATCTATGGGTGGAAGGGTAGATGGATGGGTAAAAGTGTGGATGGGTGTGTAAAAGGATGGATGGATGAGTGAAAGGGCAGCTGATGGGCGAGTGAATTGGTGGATGGGTGTGAAAGGATGGATGGGTGGATGAATGACAGGGTAGATGATGGGCAAGTGAATGGGTTGATGGATGAATTGATAAGTGAAATGGTGAATGGATGGATGAGTGAAAGGGTGGATGTAAGGATTGATGAGTTAGTGAAAGGGGGTAGATGGACAAAAGGATGGATAGATGAGTGAAGTGAAAGGGTGGATGGATGAGAGAACGGATGGCTGGATGAGTGAACGGATGGTTGGATGAGTGAAAGAATGGATGAGTAATAGGATCAATGGATGGATTCATGAATGGATGAGTAAATGGGTGGGTAGATGGATGGATAAGTGAAAGGGGGATGGAGAGAGAAAGGGAGGATGAATGACTGAAAGGGTGAATGGGTGGAAGGATAAATGAATGGATGAGTAAGTGAATGGGTGGATGGATGAGTAAGTGAATGGATGGCTGGGTGGAAGAGTGGATGCATGGATGATTGTACAGATGGATGGGGTGAAAGGGTGGGTAGATGAATAATGTATGGATGAGTGAAAGGGTGGCTGGAGGGATGGATGAGTGAAATGATGGACGGAAGGATATATGGCGGATAGGTGTGCAAATGGTTGAATATGTTTGGATATAGATGGGCACACAGATGGAAGGACAGACCTTTTTAGTGTAAAAAGAAGGCTGGGGATACTGATTACGACAGACCAAACTCAATGTTCCATTTTCTCAGAGCGGGTCTCCGTACCAAAAGGTACTGAAAGCAGCAGCTGGCATAAATAAGGGTTTGGGACCAGGTTCTCTGTTGGGGGAAAAAACGATGGATTGGGATGCAGCCAGTGGATAAGATTAATAATTCAAGCATTCCAACCAATATAATACCTTCATTGCGTCCCAAATACTTTAAGGAAGATAAAAGAAGGTACACACCACCCACCCAACCACCGGTAAAAAAATGGTGGGGAGCCACGGCCAACTGCCGATTAGGTCAGGGGAGCCACAGGTCAAAAAAGTTTGGGAACCACTGGTCTAGGAGTTTGATTTCTAGTCCAGTACTTGAGTCATTTCTGTTTTCAAATAATGAGTTATTGATAGGGATGCAATGTCTTGCCAAGTAGTACATACTGGCACCTGGTATATTTAAGACTCCATAATAAGATGGTTGAACACATTTCAGGAATTAGACCCCTATTGCTCCCCCTTCCCATAGATAGCTGTGCAGAGTGGACTGCAACCCTTTAAAGAAGCGTTTGGGTATAACATATGTGAGGTTTTGCAATATATAGTGGTAAGATCATCTTTAATAGTGCATCCATTCCCTTTTTGTACATTGGACGTGTTATCAAAGTTTCTAAGTCACTTTTCACTCAGGGGGGTTATATTAAGATCCCACCATAACTAAATATGTTTATATGTGTATGTCCCAGATATCTAAATGTGGTAAATGTTGTATTACTTGTATAGCGCCCGAATCACCCCACATGGGGTCTCTCCAGCGCTTGTACGAATACCGCTGTGGAACCCTTCCTGGCTTTTTCCCTGTGAGGCGCCCACTCCTGGGCACCCCCAAGGTGCAGCCAGGCATCCTAGCGCTGTTGGGGCCGTTGTGGAGATTAAGCAAGCTATTGCCCAGAGTTGCAGAGTGGGGCCCATGATTAAAATAGGCACCGAGGCGAGAATTATCAGGTCCAAGGAAATTGAGCCCAAGACCCGCCAAGGCAGGAATTGAACTATGGTCCCGGGCGAGACCTCTGCATCAGGGTCTGCCACTCTAACCATTGAGCCACACTTCTCCTACTAATCTCACGCCGGAAGTGCAACTTACCTTGTCTACATTGCCCCAACAACAAATATCACTACTATACCATTCCTTAATAATCAATACACATGATATATGCGCTGCACTTAAAGCGGAATGGGAGAAGGATGTATGTTATGTTACGTTATGTTACTATAGTTTTGTATAGCGCAAATCACCACTGGTCTCTAAGCGCTTTCAAAGAAAAGGAACACAACACACTGCCACCGATGGACCGCCCGCGACCACACAAACGGTTTAAAGTATGGATGTTAGCATTTTAAACAGGTGGGTCTTTAACGCCTTTCTGAAGGACAGTAGCACTGGCTCCCCTTGCAAGGTTGCCGGTAGCTCGTTCCAGATTTGCGTAAGGAGGACCGACAAAGCTCTACCAGCCTTTGATTTAAGATTAAATCTCAGTGGAGTTAGTTTGCATGTTTTGGAGGAGCGCACGGCTCTGCCCGGGATGTACTTTCTAAGACGGTCTTTAATGTATTTGGGGGCTTCTCCATAGATGGCTTTATGGGAAATGCAAAGACACTTGAACTGCACTCGATGTTCGATGGGCAGCCATTGCAGCTTCTGTAGAAGGGGCGTTGCTCGTGTTCTCCTCAGTAGGGAGAAGATCAGCCTGGCTGCATCATTCTGCACCACCTGTAGTTTCCTAAGGAGCTTCTGCGGAAGACCCAAATAGAGGACATTACCATAGTCCAGCCGACAGTTGACTGTAGCGGACACAATGGATTGAAGGTTTGGAACAGAAAGAATAGGTACAAGTTTCCGGAGTTGCCTAAGTAGGGCTATACAAGAGCCTACCACCGCGGAAACTTGAGGGGCCATGGACATATCTGCATCAATTTTTAGTCCTAGGCTTTTCACTACTATTCCCGAAGTTGGCACCTCCCCTAATTCGGGGGGCCAGAAGAGCTCACACCAGGGGCTGTCTTGTGTAGTGATGACAAGCACCTCAGTTTTATCTGCGTTAACCTTCAGGAGGTTGTTTGCCATCCGGTTAACCGTGAATCTAAGAAGATTCTTTACTGAGTCTTGCCCCTGGCTGGTATTATCAAGTTGGACTTACAATTGAGTGTCGTCTGCATAGTTAAAAACTTGACAGTTTCTATGCGTGCCACTAACGGTTGTAGATAAATATTAAATAGCAGAGGGGACAATGCAGATCCCGGAGGTATGCCACAGGTCACGAAACTAGCAGCGGAAAGTTGATCTCCCATTTGCACTCTCTGAATCCGGCCAGTTAAGAAGGATTTGAGCCATTTAAATGCTTGCCCCGTAATTCCCAGTTTCGATACACGGTTCAGCAGGATGGCATGGCTGACAGTATCCAAAGCTGCTGACAGATCCAAGAGAATCAGGGCACAAGGCTGTTTATTATCGGCCCTGATTCTCAGATCGTCAACAACCGAGGCCATCACCAGCTCCATGCTGTGCTGTGATCGAAAGCCTCCCTGTCTGGGGTGGAGGAGTCCATGCTCCTCCAAGTAGCGGGCCATGGTATTCAAGACCTGCTTTTCCAGGATCTTTGCTAGGAAAGAGAGTTGGGAAATGGGCCTATAGTTTTTTAGAGCCTTAGTGTCTGCTCCTACTTTTTTCAGAAGGGGGATAACCCTGGCTTCCTTCAGCTTTACTGGCAGGTACCCTGATTCTAGTGACTCATTTAATAAATCCAGCAGCTGCTTTTCCAAGCCATAGGGGTCCCAGTTGGAACAGAATTGCGTACACAAAGGAAATTACTTTTGAAAAAATCAAGAAAATCGGTGTTGTATTTACAGAGAGATGTTTTTAATTCACATCCTCGGTTGTAGATTGGTTACACATACATTTCTCAAAATAGTGCAAAATAGCATACATTTTTAACTTTGCGGCGGGTGCTGCTTTAAGCCAGGGTGGCTGTCACATCCTAATTCCTATGGAGGGAACGCCGCTGCCCCTGCGGACGGTCCCTCCACCTCGGGGGTGGGGACGGACGCAGGTCCGTCCGCCATCCTAATCGACACCTGTGTTTGGGGGACACTCTGGCAATCTCCAGTAGGTGAAGAGTAGCATTATTGTGAGTTAAAGCTAGTTTCCAATTTAGAGTGTTAACAGTCTCCTTAAAGGGGCATTACCTTGCTTTCTGTTCCCCTAGCTCTTCTGGTTAGAAAGACAGAACCCTCCCTTGGATCAACCCTGTATTGGCCTCCCTTAATGTGGTCTGTGAAGGTACAGCATCTTGGTTTTTAGGAAGGCATAATGTTTGGAGTGAACTTGGTAACTGGTGAAACAGAACAAACACCCTCCCTACAACTCCTCTTCCCCACATTTTGATCCCTGAAGTATCTGCCACCTATATAGTTTTCTCTGTTAACTAACTTGGTTTATGCCTATGACCTTTCTGAATTACAGCTTCATGAGTATCGACCAGTGCCCTATTACAAATATTTACTGAGTGTACATCTCCTAATAATTTATTACCTGGTATGTGCTCAAGCATATGAATTGGTTTGTGGTATTCATAAACAATAGATTTTCATTTGTGTCCCCGTTTGCATTTTTTTAATTTTTCTTTATGCACTTTACATTTTATACTGGATATTTCACTGTGATGAATTTTAATATTCTATTATTGTGTAAATATGTCCAAATACATTATATACTGGTTTGACACTTGACTGAAGATTTCTTTATTGTCTATACCGCAATGCTTATTTATTTTCTAATGGTGGTGGGGGTCTGTCACGTTGAGAAAGGCTCAATCAAGCCGAAACACAGTAGATATATAATGTAGATATCTACATAAAGAATGGGAATATAGCAACTACTCTACACAGCAAGATCACAGCTGGCAATACCACTCTACATGTCAGCAGTCAGCATCCGAGGCATACAATTAAGAGCATTCCCTTAGGAGAACTTATACGCCTCAAACGAATCTGTAGTACAGAGGAGGATTTAGCTATTTGTAAACTTGAAGCCCTACAGTGATTTAGAGCTAGGGGATATAGCGAATCTATTTTATCAGATGCGATTATTAAAGTTAATCTAAGACCCAGGGAGAATCTCCTATCCCCAAGAGTGACTCAGCACAAAAAGATACAACACCTAACAACCCTAGATTGATTACCACATTTTGTAAGCAAGAAAGAACAATCCGAAATATCATCAAACGTAACTGGGCTATTATTTTAACTGATGGTGTCTTGGCCCCAGTTTTACCATCGCAGCCAGTTATAACTCATAGGAAGGGCCCTTCCATGAGCACCCAACTTGTGAAGACCTTCCCCGAATCAGCAATGGCTACCAAGTGGTTACAGCCAAAACAAGGTTTTTTTAAATGCTTTTCTTGTAGGGCATGTAGATTCGGGGTTAATACCACTTCTTACGTCACTCCTTTTAGCCCTGAGAGAATTGCCATCAAAGGTCATTACAATTGCAAAACTGAATTTGCGGTTTACATACTGACGTGCACCTGTGGGCTTAAGTATGTGGGAAGTACTAAGCTCCAGGTGCAGGTCAGAATACTGCAACACCTAAGGGCTATCGTAAACAATGATTCAACATATCCAGTAGCTCGGCACTTTAAAACCACACACAACAATGATCTAAATTGTTTACAGTATTTTGTAGTGGCAGCTATCCCCAAACGACGACGAGGAGGAGATAAAATTGCTGAGAAAACTAGAATCAAGGATGATCATGGCGTTAGATAGTAAGATTCCCAATGTCTGAACAACACTGAGGATTATATCATTTCTTGTAAGTAATGACATATAAGTTTCTGTATGATAATAACATATGAAACATGGATCCAGAAAATGTTGATAATGATAAAAGGAAAGACTGCTGCTATGTATATATATTCTTTTTATGATTTTTAGTCCATTTTAACTTTGTTGAATTGGCAAAATATCATATAACTTTGGTTTTAGATAATTTTTTATATATATTTAAGTATAGATAAATAACTTGCACTGACACTTTTTATTGATCTATTTGGATCTTTATAGCACTTTATGATGAGTATTGCACATTTCTTGATTGCGATCTTTGCACATCATTATCAGAAGATATATCGAAGTTTAATCAAAATGCATTTATGCTGGTATAACAAATAGAAAACAGATGTATTTACTGTTTACAGTACTATTACGCATTTTTTGCACAGCCCTTGACCCCTTTTTTATACTGTGATTTTCATAGGATTTGTTTATAAATGTCTATTGAATTTTATAAACGACACTTATTATATGAAAAAGATAGTGTTTTAGGTCTTGGTTATATTTATTTATATATATATATATTTAAACTTCGTATATCTGTGGTTTTACAACTATGAAATATATAATATGATGTATTATAGTTTAAAATTACCATTGTATTTATGCAAGAATATTTGATGAGATGGCGATATAATGCTAAGAAAACAGACTCGCGGGTGCTTTACACATGCTAAGTATTTTATTCATGTTTATTAATCACGTGGTTGGAGCACAATGACTCACAGGGTTTGCATTTAAAAATGGCGAGAAATGTTTCCAAACTGACTTGTGACCAAGGGTACATGGTACTCGAAACACGTCAAGTTTGAGGTTTTGGCTGAAATTAATTAACTTGCCTCTCAATGCTGGGTTCGTGTTTCTGTTCACCGTGAAGCTGACTGGCTGATTCGGAAGTACGGAGACATTGGCGTTTTTATATATATATATATATATATATATATATATATATATATATATATATATATATATATACACACACACTTTCAGGCATAAATTATGCAAAAAAGGAAGCATGAAACTCTGGATATTTTCCAAGTTTCGATGTAGTGCATTCTTCTTTCCACGGAGCCCCCTACAAAACCACCTCAAATGTTTTTCTAGCAGAGTTTTGAAGCATTGGATTAGCACAGTGCCATCACCGACGAGCTACAGCGTGACAAAGCCTTTTGCCATTTTTACAGCAAATTCTTTAAGCGTAGGATTAGCCAGTGAGTAGAATCAGTGTTGATGGTGTTGTAGGTTTGCTCCATATAAAGGAGCTGCTCTCCACCTAAACTCGGGAACTACCCAAAGTTCCCTGCTTCCTTTTTGGTGGGGGTGGGGGTGGTGGGTGGGTTGGCGGGGTGTGTATGTGTGTGTGTAAAATATTTGTATAGAGAGAGAGTGAGTCTGAAAAAGGGAAGAGTGGAGAAAGGCATAGAACACATGGGGAGAAATTGTTTTGGGGATTCAGAAAGAGGCAAAGTGAAGGGAGGAGAGATTGTTTTATGAGAAAACGAGGAAGGGCAGGGGTCAGAGAGAAAGCATAGAGCTGGAGGAGGAGAGTGGGTGTCAGCAAAAGAGTGAGAAACAAGCCAGAGTGATAAAGAGCAAAAGAAAGGAGAAGTTAGCATATGAAATACAAAAAGAGGGAGTGAGGTAAAGAGGGAGACAGAACCTGAAGGGACGAATCAGCAATCCCTAAATATATGTGCTGAAGTCGGACTGCAACGGTAAAACTTGCTATATGATCTGCACAATATCAGTTGATAATGGTGCGGTGTGCCACAGGCGGGATATTGAATGACCTGTTGCCTAAGCTAAGTAGAGAAACAGCGAGGGACGGTACCTCCTGGAAGGTTATACGACTGCATCTGCTTCAATGAATGATGTGGAAGGTGGGTCCGGTTACATAATGGATTTGCTCTGCCAAGGGATACAGCATTACCTTTCGTCTGCATTGCACCATATCCAATAGTAAACAGATCGCTTTGATGATCACTGTAGGAATCCTTCAAGTAGCTTTACTACAGTTTCAAGAAATTGCCAACCGATGTTGTCTACTTGCCAGAGCCTTGAAAATGCCGGAGGGGGAGGGGGGGGGGGGGGGTGGGACGGAGGAGGACTAATATCATTAAAAAGGAAACGTAGAGAAAAAAATAGAATATAACAGAAATAATTTTAAAAAAAGCTGGTGTTTTTGCATACATACTACATTGGCTTATTTTTATTCCTATGTAACTTTTGATTTGGTTTGCCTCTAAAATTATTTCTAAACAAATGGTACAGCCCCTAGTGTGACCAACCGCCAGTAAATTTCATGGACTCTTCGTAATTTGGACCTCACGTCTTGCCCGTGAGGTTCCTTTTTACGGACGCTTTTTTCCGTAATTATGGCCATTATAGGGAGCAGCACTGCTTCCCTGCGAGGAGCCTTAGCCCTTTGATGGGGCCGCTTCGCACTCCTCCTAAAGCACATGAGCAGCCTCCCCCCCCCACCCCCCGCCCTTTGTCATTCTGTATGCCGGGTAATTGTCACCTACAGAATGACAATGGGGCAGTCTGGGCTGTAAAAGCATGTGGCGGCCTCCTCCTGCCTCAGTGTACAGCAGGGCATTCTGTTAGATGGATAAAAGGTAAAACGCCTTTGCTCCAACATGAGAATACAGTTTATATAAAGAAGCCTGTGAAACAGGTAAAAAAAGGAACGGGCTGTAGTTCTTTCACTGTCTCATCATTTTATAACTGACGCATTTTTTATATTATATTCAACAAAGCCATGGTGCTGCTTTTTTATTTTAAGCAACTAACAACCATTGACAAAGCCAATAGTCCTGGCTTGTGGTTGGAGTAATGATACTTGGTGTATTATATAGCTGGATGCGATGACAGAAACAACAAAATACCAGCCAGGTGGAACACTATGCTAAGCACATATTTTTAGCCTAGGTGTGTTAAGCCATGCCCTTAATTGCATCAAACACCCCATTTGAAGAGAACCCCCAGTTTTTTTACCCCACTTAAGGCCATGGAAACAACACCATGTCACAACCACCTCAAGTCCTGGCACTGTGCATCATGCATGACTCATGACTTCTAAGTTTTCAGATTGCCTATGTGCAGGGGCATAGTGAACCCTCCCCCACCCACCCCCTGCTTTAGAAACTACAGCGAGGTGAAGTTCTTGATGGGCCTCTTCTGTCTGCAACACTGCAAACAAAGGCTCAGCTCATAATGTGAAAAGGTGGGTGAGTGAATAAGTGAAGTACTGTGTGAATGGCTGGGTGGGTGAGTAAATAAGTGATGGAATGTGTGAATGGCTGGATGGATTAGTGAAAGGATGAATGGATGTATGGAAGGGTGAATGGATAGGCAATGAAATAAAGGATGGATGAGTGAGTGAGTGGAAAGATGGATGAGAGAAAAGGTAAATAGATGAATGAATGGGTGAAAGGGTAGATGATGGGCGAGTGAATTGGTGGATGGATGACAGGATGGATAGACAAATTGATTAGTGAGAGGGTGAATGGATGGATGAGTGAAAGGGTGGGTGTAAGAATTGATGAGTGGGTGAAAGGGGGTAGATGGACAAAAGGATGGATGGATGAGTGAAGAAGTTAAAGGGTGGATGAGTAATAGGGTCAGTGGTTGGGTTCATGTATGGAGGAGTGGATGGGTGGGTGAAAGGATGGATGGATAAGTGAAAGGGGGATGGAGAAAGGGAAGATAAATGACTGAAACTGTGAATAGGTCAAAGGATAAGTGACTGGGTGGATAGATGAGTAAGTGAAAGGATGGCTGGATGGGTGAAAGGGTAAATGGCTGGATGGATGAGTGAATAGATGGATTGGCGGAAGAGTGGATGGATGAGTGTACGGATGGATGGATGAATAATGGATGGATGAGTGAAAGGGTGGATGGAGAGATGGATGAGTGAAATGATTGATGGAAGGATACATGGTGGATAGGTTTGCAAATAGTTGAATATGCTTGGATATAGATGGGCACACAGATGGATGGACAGAATGAATGGAGAAAGACTGAATGATAGATAAAAGAATGATTACACCTTGTAGTACCCATTATCTTAAGAAACATTTCCTATACATAAACTTTCACGTTTATATGAGTCATTGTCTCTATATGATGTGTGTTTGATGTAACTCACTCCGACACCCTGCCCTACATACTTGGGATGAGTAGCACTAAAAAAGAAATTAAATACACATGAGAGGCGGTCTATGTGAAGATGAGCGCACAATTGGAGGGTGGTAGCAAGGCTGGACTGGCGGGACCGGGCATCATGTGTTTCCCTGGGAGACTGGAAAGGGGGAGGGGGCGGTATTCTTACTGGGGGCTGGCACTGCAAAGTTCCTTGTATATCCAGTACTTTTCAATCAACAATAAAAGCGCCCCACTTGTATTCAGGTGTCGGTCACCATTGTCTGGTGACTAATACCTGCTGCAGCGAGATGCGAGTTTTGAATCAACTAAGGTGGCATGTTGCGGGCATACTGAAAAACGCGAAGTGCACGATTGTCTCAAGCTAATATAAACTTATTTTTACTTGTACTTAAGTGGTTGTCTATTTACTTACTTTTATACTATTGCGCAACCTCCTCTGACGTGTCTGTAAAACTTACCTTTTGTCCCGAATTTTAACCTCCTGTCCTGAATTTTTACCCTTTGTCCTTAATTTTTACACTCACCGTCCTGAATTTGTGCCCATGCCAGTTGGTAACCCTAACAGCCCCTGGCTCTCCCAAAGACAGAATCACTGCCCTCTTCTGCCAGAGAGATTGCGGGTAGCTGCTGTCCAATCTGTCACACAAGCACATACCCCCAGTGCCGCACTGGCAGCAGCAGGGCAATTTTCCCACCCTACACAGTCTTGAGTCAGCAAAGACAGCAGCATTAGAATCTCTTATCACCTACAGCACAAACAGCAGTAGAACATGCTTCCCTCATACATCACTGATACAGCACGGGTACAGAAGTGTACATCTTCCATCACACAGAACATGTACCAACAGCAGCCAATGGTCCACTCACAAAAAACTATACAGCATAAATAGGAGAACAACAAGCTTCTCTTGCAAATACACATTTAGCACAGTATCTGGGCCAGTTTTACACCCACAGAAGCTTGGACAGTAGCAGTGTAATCATCTAACTCCCAGCTTGTACAGCAGCATTATAAGCATTCTTCATAAGTACAGCACAGCCAGTAACAGTGCAACTTTTCCTCACTCACCCTTGTTACAGCACAAGCAGCACGTTTGTAAGTTTCCTCTAGGCACACAAAGCAGGACTACAAGCTTCCCACATGCACACCCCTAACCCAGTGTACTCACAGAAAGCAACTGTTTAGCAATGCAATCTTTCCACATGTACAAAAGTGGTATCTCAAGAATTGTAAGGGGTAAGCATCCCTACCACAAGACCTTTTGATGTAGAATATAATGACTTAAGTGGGTTTTACAATACAATAACATTTATAAAGCTCAGTTATCCGTTCTTCTGCATTTCTTTTCCCCCACGGCGTCCACCGAGACCAACTGCCATATTCTGTTTTCGACCATACCACAGCTGTCTTTCCATTTCACCCCATCAACACCTTTGAGTTTTTTGGATATCGGAAAGCTTAAGAGCATCTCGCATAGTTCGACAAGGATCCTCTGATTACTTTCCTTAGTATTGGAGCTGACCAGTTTGTCTCAGGCCCGGCCGGGTCGGAATTATCACCGGCGAGCGACAATCCATCGATTTAATATCCTTGAATACAGCCCTGAGGAAGTCGCGGAAAGATTGTTCCAAATGTGACGAAACACGTGTCGGCTGGTTTGTCTTGAAAATTAAAGACTGAACAAATTCAAAACTCATCAAGAGATCATTTCCATATTTGTTGGCTTGCATAATGTACTATATAGGTCTACACTAACAGATTATCACATCTAATTTATGTGTGCCTAGGTTTTTGCTCGAATTTTGTTTTGTGAGGGTTGTTTCCCGCACTCAATTGGGGAGTTACAGGGCTTATCCCCTCACCTAGTTGCGCCATACAGGGACATCTTTCCCTTTTCAGGTCGAGCCTGGCGTAAGCAGTGCGAAGCACTGCTGTCGCCAGCGAGGTCTATTGTTAGGGAATTGCCTTGGAAGTGGGACAGGAGATGGGCACGCGCAGAGCTTTTTGCGATTTGGGCAGGTGTACGCGCACGTACAGCCACGCGCTGTGCCCATCTGCTGTCCCGCTTCCGAGGCAAGTCAGCCTCCTGCAAATGCATTATTTTAACACACGCGCACACACACACACACCCCCCCATCCAGTGCACACAACTTGTGAACGCACGCATACACGCGTTTCTTAATTTCCCCCAAAGCTCCCCGCTTCTGTTCCCACTCTCTGCTCTACCTCCCCTCTCATCCCCTTTTGTATTGCTTGTTTGCCCTAAGTTGGCAGGGTATGCTCAGACGTGAGTCCCTTGCTCACTTGGCCACTGGATTCAAGATAGCCTGGCTGATGAAGATTATGAATCCGAAACCTGTCCCAGGATGCTTGTTTCCGGTCCAGGAAAGACATGGCTTGGCAGTTCGGGCTGGACTGTTCCCATGAGGCACAGGGTCAGACTGATTTGCATATGGCCATGTCTGAACTGGGGTGGCTGAGTGAGCTAAAGAATGGTGATGGATTAAACCCAGATCAGTTGACTGGGGGTGAGTGTTTGATTTGCTCAAACGCTCCGTCCATCATCCCCTTTTGTACGCTACCTCCCCTCTCGGGCATTGCCCCCCCGTACACCATCAGGGTACAGGTCCCCGCTCTTTTTCCGTCCGTCGCCTCTTCTTCTATGACATCAGCAAGCGGAGAAACGACCAAGAGCGCTCTGCGCCTGCGCAGAAGTGGTTGGCCCGCCTGACGTCACTCAACGGCTGCACCGTACAGCAGACAGTCGCAAGCCGCAGCCATTGACCCGTACGGGCAACTGCGCTGCGCATGCGCCACCAGGTCCATTTATTTAGACAGAAGAGAATGGGGGAGTCCTGGTGTGGCCTTTAACGTATATGCCAACATACATGCTTCATGCGGGAGACTCCTGATTTTTTAAGCCAAAACTGGCATTATTTTAGTTGTCTCCCACCTTAAATTCACTGCGCTACAAAGTAAGCAAATGTGGAAACTACAATCTCATGATTCCTTTTTTAAAATCTCCCACTTTCCTGTTTAAAACGCTGGCATGTATGCTATAAATAAAACTTCTGTGCATGAACAGATGAAGGTTCACCAAGGCAGCCCACAGAAACCACCTAGGTGAAGAAAAGGGGGTGGCGGTCTGGTCTGCAATCTACGTCACTCACTGGTCTCTGTACATAACAAAGAGATGCTCGCTCCGACGTCACGCGTAGGCTCCACGCATCGGGGGAGCGCGCCAACCGTCATTGCTCCTCCTCCCTGCGGGCACCTCCTCTTCTGTCCGCCTGTCCCGGCAGCGGGCGGTGCCTGACGTCAGGGCGCTGATGCACTTGTGTTCTTTCCAGAGTTCCCCCGGGGCAATAGCGAGATGTGCGCAGCTGCTCTAGCTAGTGTTCTTTGGAAGTATTCTAGGCTCCCTGATACTAGATATAGCCACCGACGTTACCGAATTCAATCCATAGGATACTAAGACGCAATGATTTACTCTTCTGATTCCAAATTTCTCTGTGGGCTTCAGAAGGCAGGGGCTGGTCATGTGAGACTCAGTGCACCACACTTTTGTCCCGCTTTCTCTTCACTTTTGCCGGTTTTGTCTCCACTGTCCCCCCCCACACATACAATACCATACACACACAACCCCACACACACAACTCCACACACACATACAACCCCCCCACACGCACACCCACACACAAACCCCCTCACACACACACCCCGTGCACACACCCACCCCCACACACACCCACACCCACACACACACCCCCACACACACACACCCACACACACAACCCCACCCACACACACACAACCCCACCCACACACACACAACCCCACCCACACACACAACCCCACACACACACACAACCATCTATCTATCTATGGCCCTCACTCTATCTATTGCCCTCACTCTATCTGTCTATCTATCGCCCTCACTATCTATCTATCGCCCTCACTCTATCCATCTATCACCCTCACTCTATCTATCGCTCTCAATTTATCTATCAATCGCCCTCAGTCTATCTATCTATCGCCCTCACTCTATCTATCTATCTATCTATCTATCTATCTATCTATCTATCTATCTATCGCCCTCACTCTATCTATGTATCGCCCTCACTCTGTCTATTTATCACCGTCACCCTATCTATTTATCACCCTCACCCTATTTATCGCCCTCAATCTATCCATCTATCACCCTCACTCTATCTATCGCTCTCAATTTATCTATCTATCAATCGCCCTCAGTCTATCTATTTATCGCCCTCACCCTATCTATTTATCGCCCTCACTCTATCTATTTATCGACCTCACTCTATCTATCTATCGCCCTCACTCTATCTCTATATATCTATCGCCCTCACTCTATCTATCTATCGCCCTCACTCTATCGCCCTCACTCTATCTGTCGCCCTCACTCTATCTATCTATCGCCCTCACTCTATCTATCGCCCTCACTCTATCTATCGCCCTCACCCTATCACCCTCACTATCGCCCTCACTCTATCTATCACCCTCACTTTATCTATCTCCCTCACTCTATCTATCGCCCTCACTCTATCGCCCTCACTCTATCTGTCTATTTATCGCACTCACTCTATCTATCTATTTATCACACTCACTCTATCTATCTGTCTATCTAACTATCAGCATCACTCTATCTATCTGTCTATCTATCTTACTATTGCCCTCACTCTATCTATCTGTCTATCTAACTATCTATCTATCTATCTATCTATCTATCTATCTATCTATCTATCGCCCTCACTCTATCTATCTATCGCCCTCACTCTATCTATCTATCGCCCTCACTCTATCTATCTATCGCCCTCACTCTATCTATCGCCCTCACCCTATCGCCCTCACTCTATCGCCCTCACTCTATCACCCTCACTATCGCCCTCACTCTCTCTATCAGCCTCACTCTATCTATCAGCCTCACTCTATCTATCGCCCTCACTCTATCTATATATCTTTCGCCCTCTATCTATCTATCCCCCTCACTCTATCTATATTGCCCTCACTCTATCGCCCTCACTCTATCTGTCTATCTATCGCCCTCACTCTATCTATCTATCTGTCATTCTAACTAACTATCTATCGCCGTCACTCTATCTATCTATCTATCTATCTATCTATCTATTGCTCTCTATCTATCTATCTATTGCCCTCTATCTATCTATCTATTTATCGCCCTCACCCTATCTATTTATCGCCCTCACCCTATTTATCGCCCTCAATCTATCCATCTATCACCCTCACTCTATCTATCGCTCTCAATTTATCTATCTATCAATCGCCCTCAGTCTATCTATCTATCTATCTATCTATCTATCTATCTATCTATCTATCTATCTATCTATCTATCTATCTATTGCCCTCACTCTATCTATGTATCGCCCTCACTCTATCTATTTATCGCCCTCACTCTATCTATTTATCGCCCTCACTCTATCTATCTATCGCCCTCACTCTATCGCCCTCACTCTATCTATCTATCGCCCTCACTCTATCTATCTATCGCCCTCACTCTATCGCCCTCACTCTATCTATCTGTCGCCCTCACTCTATCTCTATATATCTATCGCCCTCACTCTATCTATCTGTCGCCCTCACTCTATCTATCGCCCTCACTCTATCTATCGCCCTCACTCTATCCATCGCCCTCACCCTATGACCCTCACCCTATCGCCCTCACTCTATCACCCTCACTATCACCCTCACGCTATCTATCTCCCTCACTCTATCTATCTCCCTCACTCTATCTATCGCCCTCACTCTATCGCCCTCACTCTATCTATTTATCGCACTCACTCTATCTATCTGTCTATCTAACTATCAGCATCACTCTATCTATCTGTCTATCTATCTTACTATTGCCCTCACTCTATCTATCTGTCTATCTAACTAACTATCTATCGCCCTCACTCTATCTATCTATCTATCTATCACCCTCACTCTATCTATCTATTGCCCTCACTCTATCTATCTATCTATCTATCTATCGCCCTCACTCTATCTATCGCCCTCACTCTATCTATCGCCCTCACTCTATCTATCGCCCTCACTCTATCTATCGCCCTCACTCTATCTATCAGCCTCACTCTATCTATCAGCCTCACTCTATCTATATTGTCCTCACTCTATCTATTGCCCTCATTCTATCGCCCTCACTCTATCTGTCTATTTATCGCACTCACTCTATCTATCTGTCTAACTATCAGCATCACTCTATCTATCTGTCTAACTATCAGCATCACTCTATCTATCTGTCTATCTAACTATCGCCCTCACTCTATCTATCTATCTGTCATTCTAACTAACTATCTATCGCCGTCACTCTATCTATCTATCTATCTATCTATTGCCCTCTATCTATCTATCTATCTATCTATCTATCTATCTATCTATCTATCTATCTATCTATCTATCTATCTATTGCCCTCTATCTATCTATCTATCTATCTATCTATCTATCTATCTATCTATCTATCTATCGCCCTCACTCTATCTATCGCCCTCACTCTATCTATCGCCCTCACTCTATCTATCTATCTATCTATCTATCTATCTATCTATCTATCTATCTATCGCCCTCACTCTATCTATCTATCTATCTATCTATCGCTCTCACTCTATCTATCTATCGCCCTCCCTCTATCTATCTTTCGCATCACCACAGCATCACTCAGCACCACCACAGAATCACTCAGGGGCACCACAACATCACTCAGGGGCACCACAACACCACTATGCGCTACCACAGCATCACTGACCTCCACAGCATCACTCGTCGCCAAGACAGCATCAATCTGTGCAACCATTCAACAACAACTGGTTCAAATATGTTCTCTCAATGTTTCAAGCTTTATTACAAATGTCACAAAAAGATGTTAATATTTCACTTTTGTTCTTGTATTTTCATCACAATAAAATACACTGAACATAATCTTCACAAAAGTTTATTTACAAAAGTTAAAGCTATTGCCATTATAAATTACAATAATTTTGATTTAAGTATTAATTATAAAAAAAATTAAAAGCCATTGTTATTTGTAATATCAATACATCTAAGTCACGTAAATACAACACATATTGCATTACAAATGCTATAGGTGTCACATTTGCGAAAGTTAAAACTATTGGCATTGTAAATGACAAAGCTATTAATTTCGCTATTTTCAAAACCAACACATAAATAAAATATTTGTCATTTACAATACCAATAGCTCAAACTTTCCTAATACGAGACTTATTGCAGTGCAAATGCTTGTTTAACTATTGCTTCCACTTTAGCAGAGCGCCTTGATAATCCCTGGTTAATCAAAAACCCTTTTTTCTTGCCTAGTATTATTCCTAGTGTTCAGCGATGTGCTACGGGCAGGTAAGAAACCCATCTGATCTATATGTATGAGTTTGGACAAAGAGGGCAATAGTCTATTGGCCAACACCTTACTTAGTATTTTGTATTCTGTAGTTAATAAGGACAATGGGCGATATCTGTGGGATCTCTTCCCGCTTTCGGGAGTGATATTACCAATGTTTGTGCCATGGTGAGTGGTAGAGACCCTTTCTCTAACGCTGTGTTGTAAAGTACTTCCAATTGGGGCACCAGGGTATCTGCATACATACAGCCTGATTCATCAAACCGAAATCGGCTCGCAAAGGGCCAGATTCTGAGAATCTGGCCCTTTGCGAGCGCTATTTTTGCATTTGGGATTCATCATCCCAAATGCAAAAATCGGTAATAGCGATTTCGCTATTTTGCAAGGAATTACATTTAAGGAATCTCTATTTGAGATTCTGTAAATGCAATTCATCATCCATTTAAAAATTGCGAATTCGCAATTTCGGGCCGCTATTTACCGTGAGGTCAAACCTCGTGGTAAATAGCAAAAACTTAGAAAAATGCTTTTAAAAGCATTTTTCTAAGTTGCATGTTGCACACACACATGTCCTTTGGACATGTGTGTGCGCAACACCTGTTTCAATTTGCATTTAAGGGGTGCTACAGGGTGTCCTTTGGACACCCCTGGCACCCTTAAAATCGCTATCTTATTTGCGATTAGCTAATTGCTAATCGCAAATAAGGAATACTCCCCATTCATTCCTATGGGCCTTTTGGCCGATAGGAATGAATGGGGAGTTATTCCTTATTTGCGATTAGCAATTTGCTAATCGCAAATAAGGAATGTGTAGGAATCGCAATTCTTTTTGCGATTCCTACATGAATCCCGTTTTGCGAGTCTGTAATAGCGATTCCTTATGAATCGCTATTATAGACTCGCAAAACGGGTCTTTGAGGAATCAGGCTGTAAGTGTAAAATACAAGTGGTAGTCCGGCCAGGCCAGGGGTTTTGTTATTCGGTAGTCCTTTCATGGGTACCCTAATCTCAGACTGTGTGACAGGTCCTATCAGCCCTTTCTGGGCTGCTTTCGTGAGTTGTGGGTATGTGAGGGTGGAAAAGAAAGCCACCATGTGGGCCTCCTTACTGGTATCTGATGCCCCATATAGTGAGGCGTAATATTGGCGGAAGGCAGCATTAATATCCCCCTGAGTGATGGCTCTATCTCCATCCAGAGTGGTGACCTTGTTCATGACAACCGCTGGGGGAGTATCTCGGGTCAGTCTGGCAAGCAGAGTCACAGATTTATCTGCTTCAGTGTGATTCCGCCGCGAATATATCTGGTAATCTATGACCCGCAGAGATTACAGTAGCCCAGTATGTTTAATTCTACCCTCCTGCAGTGGGGCCCGTTTGTCTTCATCCATTATTGCGTGCTGTTCCAGCCTACCCATAGTATGTTCCACCTTCACTAGGGACTTAGTCATGCTGATTGCTCTACCAACAACCACTTTGAACGCATCCCATTCAATCTGCCTATTCAACGCTGTATTGCTATTTTCTGCGAAATAGTGCTCTATAGTATCTATCATGTCGGTGCGGAAGACAGTGTCCTCCAATAGCTGCGTTCTCCGCGGTGTCCGGGACAGGATCGAGTCCTCCCTGATCCTGTTGTTTCGCTCTATGGCGCCCCATCACGCAGGTCAGTTCAGAGATAATCAAAATGTCCGGTAGCGTAAACAAGTATCCAGCTGCCAGGCAGCGGTCGCTCGTCACAGCGGCCTAGTATTCACCAATGTTCCTCTCCAGCATTTCACCGTGGCCCAAACACTGCTTGTCGCAAACCAGCACAGCATAGGTCTCTGCGCACTACGACTCTACCCCCGTACCAGGCCCCAGTCGCAACAGTTCAGCACGGTGATGGGGCAGGAGGTGACAGCCGGGCTCAGTCACGTTCTGCGATCATGGCCGGAGGAGCAGGCCACATCGCATCCCCGGGCTCACGTGATCGGTATCCCCCGGCCTCTGACCTGCAGCCGTATCCACTCTGTAGGGAGTCACTAGCGGCTCCAGCTGCGCCGCCCTTCCCGACAGCACAGAGATGCCACAGCACCTACCGTGCACCACACAGGGGTGCAAAGGAGCCGGTCGGGGCCTCGCGTATTCAGGGCAACCGGGCCTTTCCGCTCCGGGCCTCCGTCGCCGCACTGCCTCTGTCCGCGCAGCCAGGTTTCAGGGGCGCCAACTGCTCATTTGCTTGCAGGTCACGGCAGCTAATCGGCACCGAGTCTCCGTGCCACTTCTAGCAAGCCGTCTGCTCGGTCGTAGCTCCCGTCCTGCAGCGTTTATCAAGTTAATATCAGGATATTGTGGCCCAGGTCCGGTTCTCGTCTAGAAGGCGACAGCCATGCTTGGATGCTAGCCACGCCCCATGCAAATCAGTCTTGACCTTGGTCCTTGTGGAAACAGTCCAGCCCGAACTGCCAAGCCAGGACTTCCCTGGACCAGAAACCAGCATCCTGGGACCGGTTTCAGGGCATCCCCCTTCATCAGCCAGGCTAACTTCAATCCAGTGGGGTAATGAGCATGGAACCCACGTCTGGGCATACCCTTCCCACTTAGGGTGACATACAAAAGAAACAACTGATGGACGGAATGCTGGACAATGCAAGCATTCACCCCCAGTCATAAGGATCTGGGTTAAATCTATCATTCGTTTGCTCACCAGACCACCCCAGTTTGGACCCAGCCATATGGAAATCAATCTTGTCCCTGGTCCTTGTGGGAACAGTCCAGTCCGAACTGCCAAGCCTGGTCCTCCCTGGACCAGAAACAAGCATCTTGGGACCGGTTTCAGGGCATCACCCTTCATCAGCCAGTCTAGCTTGAATCCAGTGGTGTAGTGAGCATGGGACCCACGTCTGGGCATACCCTTCCCATTTAGGGCAACATATGCAAAAGAAACAAGTGATGGACAGAATGCTGAACAAATGAAACAGTTACCCCAAGTCACAGATCTGGGTTTAATCTATCGTTTTTTTGCTCATCATGCCACCCCAGTTTGGATCCAGTCATATGCAAATCAGTCTTGACCCTGCTCCCCGTGGGAACAGGCCAGGTCCTCCTGGACCGGAAAAAAGCATCCTGGACCTGTTTCAGTGTATCACCCCTCATCAGCCAGCAGGGTTGTTGAATTTAATCAAATATCTACTTGTCCATGAGGCAGGTTGCTTCATGAATCTGTTTGTCCTGTAACAAAATCCCCTTGCCCCTTTGGTGTCATGTAGTGCAGCGACAAATTATGGCAGCAATCTCATTATAGCTGGTATAGCCTCTGTGATTATGCCAGGGCTCAAACCATAGTGTTTAAATACTTGAAATAACCTAATGTTGCCACATTTCCGCAGATTTACATACTGGGGCTGATGGTAGTGGTAAGCAATAGTTCTTTGGTTAGAAAGTCCATTTGAGTCTGTGCAAACCTACTAACTTGCATGTTATAAGAGTTTTCAGCAACTCTTCTCTAATCATTTCCCATACTGACACTGGCAGACATCAATCTTCTTCCCGAGTTGGTAAAAAAGTGGTTGGAGGGTAAGTGAACTGCAAATACTCAGATTTTCGCATGAGCAAATCTACACATGCATATTTTCTCATGCTAAAATGCAGCACACAAATATTTTCGAGGAGTACTATTTCTTGTCCTATTTCTGTAAATTCTTGGGAATTCACGAAAGCCATATAGCTGCATTTAATGCAAGGACATATACCATGGGTACACTTTTGAGACTTTCTATAATAACTGGGCCCCGAATTTGGACTTGCGTTGACCATGACCTTTTGTGTTTATTTAAATGTTGTCTCTCTCTCTCTCTGTATCGGCTGGCTTCACTGTGAGTGACAGCATTCAGCTCTTTCACAAGGAGCATATCGGCACACAAAGTAACTTTGTTTAGTGCCAGTAACTACTGTGGCAATGTGTGCTTTTTGAAACCAAAAAACAAATTTTGCTTTCGCCAACGTTTGTTATTATGATGAGGGCCCGGCAGCTCCCACACCAATAAGGTTTTACAAAAACCATGCCAAAACAAGTCACACATTGACAAGCCTAAAAAGCTGACCACCTATTTCAAACCTACTGGCTTTTGCCAATGCTTGTTTATTTGTGTCTCCCATAATCTTATTGAAACTGGTTACACTGATTTTTCATTATGATTATTTTTGGGAAATAACTAACATGCAACAACACATGATACTAAATGATGCTGCAAAGAAATGGTACCTAACATTTTACAGTAGTTTAACAACATGTTTTTTTCCTGCTTTCATTTTTTAATGAACATTTTATTTTGAAAGCAAAGAATCATCAATCTTGCTTTCAAGTTTCTGCACATATTTGCATCAAACCAGAGAGCATTCTAGGAGCATTATACAGTGCCTCATATTGCTAAATTTGGAAAACGAGTGTACATTCTTATACTGGAACCACTGTCAGTAGCGCAGTCGGACCTTACAACATTTACTTGGAGCGTTCACCCTAACAATAAAGGCTTTTAATTAATGAACCATGAATACAAGTTTGAAAAGAATTAACAATGGGCAAAAATATTATGTTAACTGCAGAAAGTGTCCTTCCCAGATCCATACTGTGGTGCTACAAACTGACAGCCAAAGGGTTTGTGCTGCAGGGAGTTGGGCCTTCTTGTCCCAAAGACAAAATACACATAAAAACTGTTGCCCTGAACCCAAAACAATATGTCCTGGGCGTCGAGCTATAGGAATTCCAAATCCCTTCCAAATCCCTTGCCAGGCTTGCTAGAATACAGAATACAGTACAGTATAGCATAGTAAGCACATAACCCACATCTGGCCATACCTCTACCAATTATGGTGACAAAAGCAAAAACCTTATTGCACAGGTTCCCCGTCGAGTGTGGCCCCTGTTTGCCCTCATGATAGAGCCCTTCGCTGATCTTGATGCTAGGCTCAACAAAAGCAAAAAGAACAGATGATGGATGGACAAATCAAACATTCACCCCAGTCACAGATCAGAGTTTAATCCAGTGTTTCTTTGCTCACCATGCCACCACAGTTTGGACCCAGCCATATGCAAAACAGTATTGACCCTACTCCTCATAGGAACAGGCCAGCCCGAACTGCCAGGCCAGGTCCTCCCTAGACCGTAAACAAGCATCCTGGGACCGGTTTCAGGGTATCACTCCTCATCAGTCAGGCTTTTTAGTGGTGGGAGGACACAGAGGACCGTGTGTCACTATATGCTGATGACATGCTTTTTTCCTCCAGAACCCTGGCGAGACACTCCAGTGGCTGATGGAAATACTTGAACTCAATCGTGATGCCTCCAGCCTCAAGTCAGTCCGGGCCCCCCTACAAAAGATGCCTCTGGTAGGAGATTCAATCCTCAGCTGCAAGTGGCGACTGACCACTTTCGGTATTTGGGCATGATGGTGGCTCTTAATGAACGCGCTTTTGGGAGCTCAATGTTGCCCAGCTTGTGGAAAGAATTTGAAGAGATACAGGGGAGTGGTCAAAACTTCTCCTTTTGATTGCAGGCCGGAGTGCTCTCTCCAAAAATGGTGGCCCTTCCCAAGTTCCTATACATCCTTCAGCACTATCCCTACCAGTTGCCGCTGGCCTTTTTTGCGGCTCTCCAGACCCAGGTCTCTAGTTTCTTTTGGGCAGGCAATACTCCTAGGATATCCTTTAAGTGCCGATCTGCCACGTATGAGGCTGGTCTGGGACATTAATATTTTGGCATGAAAAATGACCCGATACGCATCTGGAAGTCCTACTCAAGGATTAAGCCAAAAAGAAGAAGTAGTTAATACCAAATTGATGGACTTACCTGCATTTTCTTGAATTTTGGAACTTTATGACAAAGAACCAACAGGAACGAAGAGTAGGCTTAGTCGATCCAGATGTGTTTTTTATTGTGATTTAGCTTGTGTGGTATGCTAGTGGGTATGAAAGAGTGAATGATAGGTGATAATGGAAGAATGATGGAGATACATTTGGGGTCTGTCAGAACACACAAAATATTGTCTTGAAAAATTTAAAGATGTTCTTGTCCATTTTGAAAGAATAATGAGAATTGTGTTTTTTTGTATCACTATATTTACAATAAATAACCAAAACAATGTGTGAAAAAATAGAAATGTTTAAAAAGTAAATATATATTTATATATTTTGATAAATAAACAAACCTCAACATAAGATTAACTCTTGTGTATAGTTTCTATGCTGTATGATAAATGCTTTGTGTAGAGTCATTGCCATTTGAAAAGTACGATAGGCCTGATAAGAGGTTTCTCACTATGTTTTCTTATATACAGTGCCCTGCAAACATCACACTTTGGCTAAAATCATGCACTTTCTTGCTACATTAATGCCAGACCTAAAACACCTAGATCGAAGACTAAAAAGAAAACATACTTTAGCAGTCTTTGTTCAAGTGTACTTTTGTTACAATGTGGTTTGTGGAAGTAATTCAGCTTGAGCTTTAGGCTGTTTTGAAAGCCCCCTTTATTCAAAGTTTGAAGTTGTACCAAACAGGGAAGCCCAAATAATGTCTTTACCCTGGTCCAAAAAATCTCAAAGAAATTTCCAGATTTATTTTGATTATTGTTTTCTTGAGATACTCTCTTCCTGTTGTGTTCTTTCTCATTGCTGCAGCTTTTTTTCTCGCATGTGGAACTTCTATGGATTTTTACCTCATTGACTTGCATCACAATCCTCCTAATTTTTTGGCTTCAGTGGCACTCTCAATTTTCAGTGTTTACGATCGACCCTGTATAAATTGTCCAACCTCCTCTTTCAGTTGTTATTCACTGTTTTTAAGCTCGGATATATCCGGGTCGCCGAGACTCTGCTTTGTAAAAGAAGGTGTGGCGAGAAGTTGCACAATGAACCAAAGGGAGGAAGCACTCCTTCAAAAGCAAAGTAAAACTGCTGTTGCTGAACAGAGATACCTTCAGCAGTGGTCCTAAATTCCTTAAGCTTGACCATTTTTCCTGTATACATTTCTGGATCCTGAATCTAGTAAGTCGTTTGTTTACACTGTATATGCCTTGTTTCTTGTTTGTTTCTTTTGATGTTTCAACTTGTTTGCTTTGTGTACAGCATTTTGCTATCTGTTTTTGTATCTGTTTACTGCATGTTTCCTTTTTGCATTTTTTATGTTTAAATTGTTTTACTATTTGTACAGTGCTCTGATACCCGGACGTTCATGTTCTTGCCATATACAACTTCTTAAATAAATAATAAATACATTAGGTGAGGTTATTGAGAAGGTGGTCCATTGCATTACAATCTGGGCTTGGCATGATGGCAACACAGCAACAAACAGATGCCTGCAGTGACAGTTTAGAGTACCAATGACAGTCAGCACTGCCCACTAAACTCTGAAGCTGCTGCTGTTTATTTTGATTGGAAATGTGCCTGGCAATACCGCTGCAGGGAACAGATTTATTGTGTGTTTGATATGTCTGTTGTACGTGTACCTTCCTGACTTCAATGTATACATTTGATCCGTGTTCACCATATCTGCTGCCCTGTCTCAGTAGGTACAAAGATTCTCTGTGGAGTATGACTCGGGCCGTCTATTTTGCTTATCCGTCAACCCCCCATTTCCCTCCATCTGCTTCTGAGTACTCCCAGTCTACCAGCAGGGAATAAATATCAATCAAAAAAAGTAAAACATTCAGGATCGAAGCCAAAAATATTAATTTTGCAGACAACACTGGGAATTAACAAAGAAATGTTGCTTCGTTCTTTGGCCAAATGGAGGCAGACACAACACAGACAAAGGCAGACGTCCACAAAGGGTAAGCAAACATACTAATGGGCCTAGCAACGACCCCAACACAGCACACGTCTTGTCCTCTGAAAAATACTAAAACATTTTAAGGGAAATCTCGAATAAGGTAGCACTTAAGTCAATAAGGACGGAACAGTATAATGTCACTCTGCATTACATAGCCCACATTCCATGATCCCATCACAGAGCTGACAGACAATAAAGGATTGTGGAAGTTGAACGTTTTAATGTAAATTTAGCCTCATAATAATACAGAAATGTGTTTTAACGTTAATGTAGGAAATGCAGGTCAATTTAATGGTTAGAGAAAACTGCATGTTTTTGCAGAAAGCTCCCATTTCTATTGTTCTTTCACGTCTAGGCCTCAAAATTATTCTTATTATTTACTGTACCTTTAATAATAACAAATGGTTTTCTTTTAAGATGACTTTACCTTTATAATTGAACTGCAAAACTTGACATCTTCGTGAAATATGCTGTTTGCTGCAAAATGTATTTATTTTCACCTCACACCGTAAGATTCCATTCTTTTTAGGTAGTTTTCTCTGCCACATGATTTTAATGAACAAAAATTAAATGAAAGAAAAGCTTACTATGGCTCTGATTTCTATGATCTAACCAGGGCATGCCAAATATTAATGTTTCATTCCATAGAACTGCACATAGTTACACAGTGGGAATCTGAACAACTAACAGAGTAGGCTTGCTAAAAGTTCTCATGAGAATCTTCCTAGATGTGCCTTTTGTAACATTTTGTAGCCGCCTATCAAACAACAACATGTCAACATGGCATTTACTGAGGAATCGAGAAAGAAGGTAATAGAACATCGGAAGATCCTCTCCCAACTGTCGGAGCACAGTTCAAGTTTGCAACTTTTGTGCTTTCTATATAGTGCGTGTTCCTAGCTAGAGAGGCAATGCATTCTATGCCCACCTTACCTGCCATGCCCCTTAGCACAATACTGTGCTAATCTTGCCCCCGATTGCTGTAAGATACTGCTAACAGTGATTTCACTTATCTTCCTTAACTTTTGTGAGGGTACTTTTTGTCATTATGCTGATTATACCTACTGCTGTGATTGCTTCCTTCTACCTATTTCAACGGCTGTTACAGCAGCTGTTGGGGAACTCTGCTGAGTTTCTAGAACTACTTTTCTGGGGAGTTCAACTTTCCATAGCTATTAGCCTTTTACAAAAGTTTGCTTGCTCTTTTTCAAAAGAACGCTTTATGTGTTATTGCTAGTATAGGTTAGGTCCTTTAGCTTAAGATTGGGACTAATTTCCTTTATGGAACGCGCTATTATTTTGAAAACGGTCTCTAAAACAATTTTTTTATATTTCTGTAAACAGACTCAACTGACTAACCTGAATAAAAGAATAAAATAAGAACTAATCTCTTTAATGAGAAATAGAGCTTTAAAAACGTTTTCAAACCTTTCATTATTGACTGAACATTAAGGGTCAGATGTAGGAAGCCTAATACCGGTCGGTAACAGCCTAAATTACCGAATTTCAGCCGTTACCGACCGGTATTAGCCATTTGAGATGTAGATGGCTACATTTCGGATTCGGTAAATTACCGAATAAGTAACTTAAGGAATCTGTAAATTACTGAATTCTTAAATACCGATTCGGTAAATTACCGAATCTGAAATGTAGGAAGCACTCAAGTGAGTGCTTTTCACTTGTAAGGATTCGTTATTTACCACCAACTACAAGTTGGTGGTAAATAACGAAAACCGTTAAAAAAGCAATTTTGTCCTTTTTTTAACAGTTATGTTCTGTTATAAAAGGGCTCTTCTATAGCGCACGGCTACTCTGTGGAGTGTCCCGGCGCTTTGGCAAAGAGGGATAGAAGAACTTTGGCAAAGAGGGATAGAAGAAAAGTACACAACATAACGCCCTCCGCATGGCGGCACAGAATTACTGGGAGAAGAGCCAAGTCTTCAATTCTATACGAAAAGCAAGTAGGTTAGCGGTAGTTCTCAAAGCAAAGGGAAGCTCGTTCCAACAAGGAGGTGCCAGATACCGGAAGGAGCGGCCTCCAGTACGAGCACGTCTAATGGTGGGAACAGCGGCTTTGGCCTGCAGTGCGGACCTTAAAGACCTCCTGGGAGCATAGAAGGCCATCCGCTTCCCGAGGTAATTAGGGCCAGTCGAGTGGAGAGCTTTGAAGGCCAGAGTCAAGATCTTAAAAGTGACTCTCTTGGCGATCGGAAGCCAATGAAGTCTCTCAAGTAACTCCGACGCTCGAGACCTTCGCGGTAATCCAAAGATGGCTCTAGCAGCCGCGTTCTGCACGACCTGCAGACGTGCTAAGAGATATTTCGGAAGGCCTAGATAGAGAGCATTCGCGTAATCAAGACGCGAGCCTATCAAGGCCTGAACGATGATTTTTTTGTGTTGAAGGGATATTAAGGGAAGAAACTTCCGCAGCATTTTCAGAACGCCGAAGCACTTTCCTGTCAGCCCTACAATCTGGGGTCTAAAAGAAAGATCAACATCACACAAGACTCCCAGATTTTTAGCTTTTAGCGAGGTATCCTCGGGCGGAGATATGTCACGGGCCACCAGGTCTTCCAATCAGGATCCGGAGGACTTCCGAAGAAAAGCAGCTCCGACTTGTCTGAATTACACTTCAGACTATGCCTCTGAAACCAATCAAACACGGCTTCCAGACATTCCCTGATCCATCCGCTGTCAAAGTCTTCACCCTTGTTACACGTGAAAAGTAGCTGGGTGTCATCAGCATAGGATATGATCTGGGCACCAAAAGATTCTGCTACCGCCGCCAGAGGGGCCATATAGATATTGAAAAGGGTGGGGCTCAGTATAGACCCCTGAGGTACCCCACCTCCAGCGGCGGCATTTCAGCGGAAAACGGAGGTGCCCAGACCACTTGTCGGCGGTTGGTTAGAAATGACTTAAACCATTTACACACCGTCCCACGAAATCCGATCTCCCAGAGTCTTAAAAGGAGACCATCGTGGGGCACGGTGTCGAACGCCGCCGACAAATCCAACATGACCAAGATGGCTTTCCCTCCTCCATCCAAAGTCTCTCGGATGGCATCGGTAATCTCTAAAAGAGCTGTCTCCGTGCTGTAATTCGCACGGAAACCCGATTGGGAATCGTGCAAGATGTTGTTGTTCTCTATGAAGCTGGAAATAGAGAGGTGCACGTGTTTCTCAATCACCTTAGCCAGAGAGGGAAGGAGGGAGATTGGTCTATAATTCGCGTGAACAAGGGGATCTAAAGATGTTTTTTTCAGCAGCGGCAGAATGAGGGCGTGCTTCCAGGTCATGGGAACCTCTCCTGATGTCAGGGAGGCATTGAGCAGTGGATTGAGCAAGATGTTAATTGCCGGCGCCACTCTCCCAAGGCATTTAGCAGGACAAGGATCGAGCGGCGAGCCTGATTTAAGCCGAGTCAGTAAGTCGAGAGAAGAAGCATGAGAGATGGAAGGAAAATCCAAAAGCAGGGGTCCTTTCTCCTTCAAGAGTGGTGGCGTAGGTGTCAGATGACAGACACCTGAGCTAAGGCCCGCCCTAGGGAAGGAGCCTTGAATAAGTTTGATTTTATTAATAAAGAACTCACTGAGTTGGCTGATCCAGACTTCGGTGTGAGAGTGGATAGGAGAGCTCGAGGCAGGAGAGATAAACTCTTGTACAATTCTAAAAATTTCTTTGCTCATATTTCCTGCTGCGTCAATTTTTGTGCTCCAGATAGACTTTTTTTGCATCCAAAATATGCTTGTGGTAAAGTCGGATTAACTCCCTGTATTTAGTTTTATCTTCTGGGTCATACAAACGCCTCCAGGCTCTTTCTGCCCTCTTGCAGTCTTGACGCATCCTACCAAGAAGAGCAGTAAACCAGGGGGCCGAGATATGTTTACCCACAGAGTTAACTGGCTTACCAGGGGCTAGCTCCTCAAACCTAGTTTCGAGCCACTTCTGGACCAATTTGATATCTTGCTCCAAGTCACCTGATAGGTGGCAGGGATATTGGCCAAGAGCGGTAGAAAGCATTTCTGCCGTAACTCGATGGAAAGGCCGAAACATCCTTCTGGTATCTTTCGCTCCTCTAGCACTGGTCATGGCTATAATGGAGATGCGAAATTCAATTAAAAAGTGGTCAGACCAAAGAACAGGAAGCGGTGGAGAAGCCTCGATGGACCCAGTAGAAAAGATCTGATCGATCGTATGGCCTTTGATATGAGTCGGGCTAAAAATGAGAGGGGTCAGCCCTAACGGACAAACTATGTCCTGGAGCTTGATGGTGTCGGGGTCAACCGTGTTGTCCATATGGAGATTGAAATCTCCCAGTAGGATACAATGCTACAATCTCAGGCAAGGTACTGAAAGTGCCGCCTGAAGATCCTCAAAGAAGGAGCCTAAAGGGCCAGGTGCCCTGTAGATGATAATCCCTGTACAAGTTTGACGGGGAGATAGCTTGAGAGTGAAGCCTAAGGCTTCGCTGCCCTTGATGTTGTGCCCAGGGAATGTCGAACAAGAGAGACTCTTGTCAACAACTATTGCCACACCACCACCCCGACCAACCACTCTGTCCTTCCTATAGATGGTGTAATTTGGAGGGACAGCTGTGGCAACATCAGGGCCGGAACACTCACTAAGCCAAGTCTCAGTAAGGAACAGGCACGAGGTTTTAGAGTCAGATAGCAAAGTCCAGATGTCAGTGGAATGTCTACTAAGAGATCTGGTGTTAAGCAGGTGACAAAGGACGTTTGGTGGTGTGGATACAGGCAATAAGCCTTCCCGACTCGGCATATTCCAGCCGCAGCCTGAGCAGCCCTTCCTAAGAGAGCGGCCACCTGGGAAAACATGGTGGCAGGAGGAAATAGATCCTTGTAGCGCTAATAACTCAGTGGAAGAGTAAGAGAGCATAGGAACCGATAATAAGTTTTAGCCACCAGACGACAGAAACAGGACATCAAAATTACTATATGCCTACCTCGCCGACTTCCGAGACGCGGACGAGCGCAGACGGGCGGGACTCTGGCGCGACTCAGGCGCAGAGAAGGCGCTCCCGCTGCGCGTCACCGCTGCGCGTATAGAGGAGTCCTTTAAATAGGCAGCTCACACTGTCCCCGAGCGCAAGAACGCTCAAAGATGGCGGCCACAGTTCCCCTCCCGCACAAAGATGGCGCTCCCTGCCCACTGCCTCCCCGGAAACCGGACCCGCTAAACAGCGGTGGGGTGACAAAATTAGAGTGCAGATGAGTGGCCAGAGACCCTGTGGCTAAAATCAGGGGAAAACTAAAGAATGTAAAATAAAATACAAAACGGGCATTTAAAAATAGCAAGTAACGCTAAAACGCTAGAACAGCGCGCACACCCAGCAGCAAAGCGCTGCTGCAATACTTGACCTCAGGTCCACTGTGCCAGACTGTCCCAGTGAGTACTCTGCCTTAAATAGGCAGCTCACACTGTCCCCGAGCGCAAGAACGCTCAAAGATGGCGGCCACAGTTCCCCTCCCGCACAAAGATGGCGCTCCCTGCCCACTGCCTCCCCGGAAACCCTTAGGGCATGTATGTGTGCCACATGTGCACCCATGCACTATTCAGGGGTGCAACAGGCTGTCAATGTAACACCCTGCCACCCTTGTAAGTCTTCCCCCTCCTACCGATTCGGTATTTACCGAATCGGTATTCCCCATTCATTTCTATGGGCCTGGAGGCCCATAGGAATGAATGGGGAATACTGAATCGGTATTTACCGAATTTTACCGATTCGGTAAAAATTACTGAATGAATAGCTACATACCATTTACCCATTCTAAAATACCGAACCGGTAAAATTTGGTATTTTAGAATCGGTAAATGGTATTTACCTACATCTGCCCCTAAATGCTTTGAGTAGTAATGTGTTCAAGCTGTGCTGCATTCTAGCACAGTGGCAAAGATTTGTTGACCAACAAAAGAAATAAGCTTGGAAATTGGAGTTCCACTTAGTGAGTCTAAAATCGGAGCTGGTTATACATTTTTCAAGAGATTTCGGTGCTCACAGGGTCAAGCCAAAGGTAAATTTTGTATACCATAACAACGAACACTGCAGAGCAGTCTTGGATGTATTAATAATCGGAGGCTAGTACAATGCTCATTCACTTCTTTAACTACTGACATTAACAAACACGAAAAAACAATTTGCATAGGCGTGTTACCCGTTAACATCCGTAAGCCATGTATGTGACTAATTGCCAAAGGAGTCCCTCCTTTGCCATGACTGCTTGTGTGTGTATTACTAAATAGCTTCTTGATGTAGCCTGTCAAACTAAAACATGCCTGCATATTTCTAAGAAAATACAATTATGAACACATTTATTCTGTTAAGTTATTTATTACTAAGTCAAAACGAACAAAACTACGACTAAGTCAATTGAAACAAGACTCTAATTAAGATGAAGGGAGTTGGATGTATGCAATTAGTTCAAATCATCACAATGACCTTAATTCTTTAACAGTACCATAATGTTTTTGAAAAATGCAGAACATTTTAAACAAGCATTAGCATAGCCAATAAGTTTGACCTTGACAAGCTGGTGTGATGGTTAAATTTTGTTAGCAATAGAAGCACAAGCCACTACAATAAAATAAATAATCCTGCTCCCACCTAAACTTGGGCGGTAGGAGGCTTACAATAACAATTTTAAATAAAGAAAACTAGGTCTTGCCTATGGGAGAGCTTTTGGCTGCTTCATATTTTTGATTCTGTGTTGTGCAGCAGCGCTGCTATTGTGCAGTGTTACATTATCTTGCACCCCACGTGCAACTTCTCCCTGCAGGGTACGCAGAACACAGTCAAACTGACATATATTGATTAAATTCTCCTGTTGTGAATACATTGCTTTCGGTAAACTTTGTAAGTTCTATTGCTTAAATGTTTCATATTAGTTAGAACATCTCCGGATGATGTTTACATGGAGAGTGCGGGCTACGTTTTTTAAAATGGAATGGTACTTATGTGTTAAGGTAATAACGTGTATTTTTCTATGTAATCTGATATGCCAATGATATGATGATGTTTTTCTCTCAGACAGTGATGATTTTGCAGTCTTACTAATTTGTTAAGCGAGAATTATGTGTGAAACCCCCCAGGACGTGGGGGTGAGCCAGAATACTTTCCAGTTCTACTAAGGAAGCTGTCCTATTTTTTTTGATTTTGCTGCTCACTTGGGACTTAGAATAATTCTGATTTTGCATACTCTGTATAATTTTGCATGACAGCCTTTATGACATTATTTCTGTGCAGCTTATTTGAATTTTGTAATAAACCCCTTTAACTTTTTATTGATCTAGCAGTAAATTATTAAGTGGGTCCCATTATTATTTGAAATGATTTACTCTGCTAATCAGTGTCTAAGGGGTGTCCTAACGTGGAATTCAACCTGTGGGAGAGCCGGAAGAGGCAAAGGTTTTGGCGTGTCAAAGTTTCAGGGTGTTCAAATTTTGGGGTGCGGTTTTGCTCCCATAGCAGCCTGACTGAAAGTTTGGAAAAAAATGCTATGACACGGCCAACCCTGACCACAAGGGGCAGTGATACATTTCACCATTTTCTTAGTATGGGCTTATTCTTTGCCTTCACAAAAAATAAATGAATGATCTTGCTTCAAAGCTGAAGTTCGCTGTTCTGGCCCCACATGAAGACAGTATTCAGAAAAGGCCATAAACAGCAGGAAGTCAGTGCTGTTTGTATCTTGACACCTGCTGGTGTGTCTTTTGGGTGCAATTTCTTCTGGTGGGCTGGAGGGAGCTAGCAAAAAGGAGGGAGGGGGTCCAGGTGGACGCGGCGCACAACAACAGTGGCGGGGCAGACAGGACAAGCAACATCGCAGGAGGAAAGTGGGAGCAGGACAAGCAACAATGAGCTAGGTGAGAGGGTGGAAGGGGGTTGAAGTAAAAGGAAAAAAATACCTCTGGAAGTGATGTGCAATGTAAGGACATTGGCCAAGAGCAGTAGTAAATGGGACATAGGTAGGCATAAATACACTAAGAGGTAGTTAAACAGGCACTTGTGGACCAAAACGAAGCAAGAAAATGAGAATAATGATGAAGTCAACCAAAAGCAAGCAATAAGCAGACTCTAAGCCCCCTAAGTAAACAAGATTTCTCATATGTGACAGCAAATGCGCTGTTATATGTTATATTGGAATTTGTAGCACGCACAACTACTCTTGAGTATCCTGGCGCGATGCAGTATTAAACCGATGGCGAGAGAAAACGAATTAGTAGGCCTGTTTAATAATTTGTGTTTTGAGAAGTATTTTAAAACATCTTAGGTCCTGAGTGTGGCACAGCGCTATGGGGAGGGCATTCCAAAGAATGGCTGCTTTGACCGATAGAGACTGGCCGCCCATCCTAGCTCGACGGAAGTAGGGGATTACCATCAGTCGTTGGGCAGCCGACCTTAGGGATCGTCAGGGAATGTAGAAGGCCACTCTCTTCTTGATATAGGAGGGGCCAGAGTCGTGCAAGGCTCTGTGTGTTAAGACAAGAGCCTTAAACTGTACCCTCTGGCTCACTGACAGCCAATGGAGCTGGTTGGCTTAGAGATGCCGAGGAGAAGGCTCGCTGCAGCATTCTGAATAAGTTGTAACTTGTTGACCAGGTATGCCGGGATGCTGTCTCAAGCAATACCTAAAGTATGGGGGTGTGGGGTGAAGCAAACAATCAAAGGTGCCCGCCAAACATACTGAAGGGCATAAAAAACGTTGCCTCGCAGCCTTTACCACACAAGACTAGTACCATGCAGTTTTTACCACGCAGTAGCAAAACCATGCAGTCTTTAACACATAGCTAAGTACCCCTCAAGTATGTATTTGTACCTTTACCACGCAGTTAGGTATTTTTTTAATTGGAGGAAGGAAAGAAGGCGGCATTACAATAAAGGCAACAAAAACGCAGACGAGGTGTAGACAAATGCACACTTAGTGAATGATGCAATATGTAACTTTACTAAAATGGACTAAATTGTGTTGTATTGTTATTTGTCTCAGACAAGACTGGCAGAAAAAAAGCGGCTTACTGGAAAGTGAAGTTGAAAAATCTGGAAAGCAAACAATGAGGAATTGGAGCAGCAAAAACAAAGGGGAATAAAAGCAGCTATAAAACGAGATAGAGCGACATAGGACCATGTTAAAAGAACATGCAAACAAACAATGTACACACACACATCAATCAGTTCTTGGTCCATGCTCCAGGGAACAAAACATAAACATGGAGAAGTGAAGCCAGCAATGAAAAGGAAGATAATAACAGTGACAATGATGCCAGCCAATGGTAATTAAGGGCGGTCTAAAAGCCCATTTTAGAGCTTTTGTTTTGTTTACAAACAATAGAATGTTGCAAGCGCATGTGTACTGTCTCAGTGAAGATCTAAAAATAACGACTGCAAACAATTTTAATTGAACAGTATGGGTGCTTCTTAGCATGCAGATGTACTTAGAAAAGGAATAGAAAGCTTTTTAGTTTTAATGCATGACAGGAAAATAGATTCTTATTGGTGCCAAGAAAAGGTACTATAGGCTTTGGATTACTGTAATCAGGAGACATAGTTTAATGACACAAAAGCAACTAATAATACAATAAAAACAGATAAAGAATACAAAGGAAAAAGTATTGGTAAGTAAAATGTTGGTCCACTAGCCCTGGCACTGTAGGGCACTTATTTTCAGGGGGATGAGCACATGTGGTTCGGTAAAAAAAAAAAGACTCCACTTTTAGTGCAAGAGAGCCAGTAGCTAAAGAGGAAACCTTTTAGCTCATGCTGTATGTTGTGATATGCTGAAGCAAAAGATGAATGACAATCATCTGTGCCTCCATCGCATGTATGACCCCAGTGGCCAACATCATCAGATCTCATGGTCTCAACATAATTTCCTACGCAGACTGCAACCAACTCATCCTCTCAATCACCGATGACCCCACCACCACCAGAACCAACTTCCACAGATGCATGACAAGTGTCGCCGACTGGATGAAAAGCAACTGCCTCCAGCTGAACACAGACAAGTTGGAAGTACTAATCTTCAGCAACAGCAGCAACACGAGGAACGACTCCTAGTGGCCATCAGACCTAGGGCTTGCACCCACTCCCTTGAACCACTCCAGAAAACTCAGAATCATGATTGAAAACAATCTCACTATGAAATCCCAGATCAACGCTGTCTCCTCCGCTTGCTTCCTCACTCTAATATGTAAGATATTCAAGTGGCTACCCCTACACATGAGATGCACCGTGACACAAGCCCTCATCACCAGCCGAGTGGCCTATGGAACCCCCTACATAGGAATCACCACACACCTCTTACATAGTCTTCAGACCATACAGAATGTCGCAGCCAGACCCATCCTTGGCCTTCACTAATAAACCCACATCACACCCTACCTCAGGCAACTCCACTGGCACCCCATACAGAAGTGATGCCAATTCAAGCTGCTGATTCACACACACAAGGCTCTAAACAAGCAAAGACTCACCTACATTACCCACCACCTGAACCGCCACCAACCATCAAGAAGACTACGCTGTGCCTCCCTCTGACTTGCTCATACGCCCTGCATCTACCAAAGCAGAAGTGGAGGACACTCCTTCTCCCACATTGCAGCAAAGTCCTGGTACAGCCTCCACATGCAACTCCGAATCATCACCATACTTCCAGAATTCAGAATGTCCCTCAAGACCTGGCTGGTTGAATAAGCCTAAGGGGCCTGCAGCGCATGGATACCCTATAGGGTCATTAGCCACGCTTTATGAATCCTGATTGATTGAATAAACAGACCAATAGGTGAAGAAGCCTGGCCCAAAGACACTCAGTGTATGTAGGTATGTGTAATGTTTTTTTTAATTATATGAGGCTGGAGTATACTATACCTAAATTGCATTAACAAAAGTATTTTCATTACATGATTGGTAATACTAGCCGCCCTGTCCTTAAAACAACAAGGCTTAACTGTACAAATGTATGGCAAACCTGTTTTCTTTCTTGAGACCAGAAGGTCATATTAATCTTGTTTAGAGCGTACACACATGACAAAGGTTTAAACATGGGCAATCTTTCTAAAAGCATACTTTTTAAACTCTGAATCCTCCGGCTTTTGAAAAATGGGCCCACAAATTGGAGCATTTCTTTTGCATGACCTAAGTAACTACCTTTCCTAAAGCAGAAGGGTAAACAAAAGTGGATTTCTCTGTAGTAGGTCTTCTGGCAAAGCCTCATTAAACTTGAGACAAATGCACAAATGCTGATGCAAAGCAAAAGTTAGACACACCAGTGCCTTAGAGTTTGCTTTTGAAATAAGGAATGTAAATATCGCGATGCACATAGAGTGCCCTACACATGATGTTCTCTTGCATGAGGTAAAAAGCAGCAACATATTTTGTTTCCCCCAGAAGGGCCTTTAGAGAAAGGTCCTCATTTGGCAAGATACTAGACAATTCTAGGGCCTTATTCAGACCTTTCCGCCATGGTGTCAGAAACTATATCCCTTTCAGAAGTCTTCATGGCATACTCCACTCCCTGGCAGGGAAGATTCCACACAAAAGTGGCCTGTGGGAACTGAAAACTAATAGACCTTCATGACTTGCTTTTTTTTACTGCCATTGCTTTTTAAAACATAATTTTTTATTGAGTGTTCAAGAAAACACACTGATACGTATCAACAGGATAAAGTGCGAAACATTTAGAGTATAGGTACTCAAGCTGTCTTACAGTTAGTTACGTTGCGGAGAAAAATAAAAAAAACAATGATACAATTCTGCAGAATAAAGTGCGTAGTGCGAAACATTGAGAGAATAGCTGTCTTACAGTTAACTACATTGCAGAGAAGAGACAAATTTTAGAACGATCCAAAGCGAATAAAACATTGTAAACAGTAAGAAATACAAAGTGCAAAAGTGCGCAACATAGAATAGCTTTAGATTCGAAGTTAACCTGAAAAAGTCAAACTTTCCCGAGCTTAGCTAATCTGTCAAGTATCCACCAAGTATCCACCACACCCTCACTCTTAATTATACCATCTAATCACAATCGTTCTCCCTTGTTTCCTGACCCATTCCCATGGAGCTCCAACGTTTCTCAAACTTCCTTGATGATCCTGATCTCAATGCATAATTTCTCTCAAATTCCTTAATTTTGCTAAATTTCGCTCTCCAGGCCTGGGAGGAGGGTATCTTATCGGTTTTGAAGAATTAAGGATCTTGCTACTAATGCTGCAATAAATACGCATTCTTCTTGTGTATTGCCTGACGTCCTTTTGGGAGAGCAACCCAATACTGCAGTCAATTTATCGATGGAAATAGAGAGATCTATGGTGGCTCTAAGGTAGTTTTCGATTTCTTCCCATAGGCTTCTAATTTTCGGACAACCCCAGACAATATGTACACAGGTGCCACCATTCTCTCTAGCACAGCGGAAACACCTGTCTTCAATTTGTATGTAGATATTATGTAAAAAGGAAGGTGTCCTATATATTAACCGTTTTGAGTAAAATTGCATACGCTTAAGATTCGTGCCTCTCAGGTCGGAAGCATTTAGATTGTTAATTCTAGTCCAAGTTGTTTTTGAGCGCTGCAATCCTTCCCTTTTCCACCATATTTCTCAGATTTCTTTGTATATGGGGAGAGACTTATTTTCGTCAAAAACTTTCACCCATGTACTGACAGACCATTGTATCAGGGTATCAAAAGCTTCACTAATGCCTATGCTTGATGTTGGACTCCTGGTGTCAAACATATCCAAAAAGGGTCTAATACCAATAAATGACCATTTGAGCATTACTTTGGAATGCAGAGGCCCCATTTCTATCTCAGGCCATGTCTTCCAGGAGTTGCCATTAGCAAAATCCCTAATCCGTGCATACCAATTCTCTTCCCATTTTCTTAAGACGCTAGATTCTAATAAACTCCTCTCCTCCGTATAAAAATGAGACAGCCTTGTTGAGCTATTTATTCTTGGAATGCCATAATATGTTAGGAATTGAGATTTTTGCTTAGACAACCATTGGAGAGTCTTATTTTGTACTTTCTTAGGGTACTTAACTATTCTTGTTGGATCTACAATGTTATACTCCATTAAGAACTTATTCATAAAAAATGTATCTACCTCCGGGGAGTCTGATTGAGAAATAAATCTTCAACTGTTGTGTGCAAAATTTGAGTGATAGTAGTTCCTGATGTTTGGAAGAGACAGCCCTCCTAATTTCTAACTACAATGTCCCTATAACCTATAATGAATGGGAAGTACATTTTAAAAAGACGTGTATACTTATAATTATGGCTCCCGGTTTTATGGTATTTATTTTTTGGCAATTTAGTCTGTATTAATCCATATTTTTTTTAAATAATTGTATCTGTATTTACCCATATATATTTTGGGTTTTGTGAAAAAAATGATCTAGAAATGAGTATATTTCCACATTCATTTGTTTGATAAATATGCACTCATGCCTGAAGGACTGGCCATTTTCAGTCATATTAACACTCTCAGATGATAAAATATGCAGATGCCTCCCGTCTCGATATCCTTGCCCCGCATCTCTAGTCCCACAAATGAAAGTGGCTTTCTAATTAACGCTAGATCCTTGGTGAAAAATAATATCGCCTTTAGTGATTTTGTGCTGCTAAGAAGGCCCACTTGGGTGTTCATCACTGAAACCTGGGCATCTGACTCATCCGGTCCTGATTTGGTGGCCGCGATTCCGGAAGGTTATGGGCTTGCCAGACTGGATAGAGTTGGGCGCAGAGGAGGGGGTTTGGGGATTCTCTATAAGACCTCCCATACCTGTCGTACCTTTGAATTGTCGGGCCCTTCGGACCCCTTTCAAGCTCTGCATTTTATAATTAATGCCCCCTGTGCTGCCCCTTTTATGGGCATATTGATTTACAGACCCCCCGGTCCTAGAATTGATTTTAGTCAGTCTCTGCTTAACATTCTGGAACCTTATTTTGGCTGCGCACATTTGACGATTCTGGGTGACCTAAACTTCCATCTGGACAATTCTACTTCCAGAGACTCTCTTACTCTTTTGGACTCTCTGTCCTCCTACGGCCTTCAGCAGTTGGTTAAATCCTTTACCCATCAGGCGGGTCACATCCTGGATGGGGTGTTTATAAATGATCCACGGCTAAAAACGGACCTACCTATTCCATTGAGTTGGTCCGATCATTTGGCAGTTCCATTGGAACTTAAGACTCTTTCTATGAACCCTAAATCGACCGGTCCTAGTAAAATGGAACCTAGAAGAAATTTTAGTAAGGTTACTAATTCTGCTCTTGCTCCGCTAATTTAAAAATCTGGTATTGATTCAGCTAAGGATGTCAATATAGCTGTTACAGAGCTCCCGAATGCTATCACAACCGCAGTAAATGTGCTAGCCCCGGTGACCTTGCGCTATTCTGCCCGAAAAAGACCTTCAGCCCCGTGGTTTTCCGAGCCACTAAGAGTCCTAAGGCATGGCTGTAGGAGGCAGGAAAGGCTATGGCAGGCTAGTTGGAACCTTTTTGAGAGGGAGAAGCATAAATCTCTCCTTAAAGAGAACAAGCTGGAGGTTATTAAGGCGAAACAGGAATACTTCGCCCATTTAACGACCATCCTTACCTCTCCGAGAGAGCTTTTTAAGATAGTGGACTCTCTTTGTACTTTACAGACGCCTGACCCCATAGTGTGTTCACAAGTTCTCTGTGACAAAATCGCAGGATACTTTCATACTAAAATAGTGGACATATATTCGCCCTTGATTTACAAAAGGCCTCAATGCCCCCCCTTCTCCCAGCCTTGTCCCTCCTCCCTTTGAAGTTGATGCCCCGACCATCACAATGAGCCTGTCCACATTTCCACCGCTCTCTCTGCAGCAAACTGATCTGCTTTTAAGCAAGTTGAGATCAGGGTCTGCTTTAGATCCCTGTCCCCTCAAAGTTCTTAAGGACTGCAGAGAGACCTTGCTGCCGCCACTTCTGGACATCATGAACAGAGCAATGAAGGATGGCATCTTCCCTTCCCAATGGAAGAGTGCTGTAGTCAAGCCCCTCTGGAAGAAGGCCACACTAGACCCTGAGGTACTTAAAAACTTCCGCCCTATTTCCTTGCTCCCGGCACCTGCAAAGATGCTGGAGACCCATCTTAACCAGCATCTGGCGGCGTTTCTTGACTGCTCCTGGACCAGTCAAAACATGGTTTCAGGAGAGGACATAGCACAGAGTCGGGCCTCACGATAGTGCTTGATAACATCCGCACTGAGGTCGATCTGGGTCATACCTCCCTGCTAATCCTTTTAGATCTGACAGCCGCCTTCGATACCCTGTCTCCCTCGGCTCTTACAACTCGGCTAAGGGAGATAGGGGTAGAGGGTGCAGCCCTGAGGTTATTGGCGTCCTTCTTGGATCAGAGGGAGCAGAGGGTTAAGTTGGGTGAATATCTATCTCCTCCCACTCCTGTGCAATGTGGGGTTCCACAAGGGTCGGCAATAAGTCCCACCCTGTTTAACATCTATGTGGCCCCACTTGCCAGGCTGGTAAGATCGTTTGGGATGGAGGTAGTTTCCTATGCCGATGACACCCAGATTCTGGTGTCCCTCTCTCGTTCGGTGAATAATCCCATTCAGAATTTTAGAAACTGTATGGATGCGGTGTCGAAGTGGATGATCTACAATTCACTTAAACTGAACGGGGAGAAGTCCGAGGTTTTGGTTTTCAGCGGAAACGTTAACATCTGGACGGCAGAATGGTGGCCCCCCTCGTTGGGAATGTGCCCTACACCCACTGACTCTGCGAGAAATCTGGGAGTGATGATTGATCCGGCTCTCTCTATGGTACAGCAGGTAAACAGAACAATTGCTACCTGCTGGGGCATCATGAAAATTCTGCGGAAAATTAAATATTATCTGTCCACTCAGGCTCGTAAGCAGGTCATTGTTGCACTTGTTGCTTCGCGACTTGATTACTGTAATGCCTTATATGCCGGTGCTAATAAAGGTCTGGTGCAGCGTCTCCAGTCTGTTCAGAATGCGGTGGCTAAATTTGTACTGGATGCCCCTAGACTTTCCTCCGCTACGGCCGCCAGGAAAAGCCTCCATTGGCTTCCTATTGAGTCCAGGATTGTTTTTAAGACTCTCTGTCTGACCTATGGTGCGCTTACTGGCAAAGGGGCTGATGGTGTGAGGAAATTGCTACGCCCTTATGTCCCAGATAGAGCCCTTTGCTCTTCCACAAAGAGCTTGTTGGTGGTGCCCCGTGTTCGAAGAAGTAAATGGGGCGGGAGGGCATTTTCAACAGTAGCCCCCAAGCTGTGGAACAGCCTCCCTATAGAAATTAAATCTCAATCGTCTGTCCTTAAATTCCGGAAAGCTTTGACAACATGGCTATTCTCAATGGCATATCCGTAGTGCTGGTTATATGGTTATTTTGATTTCTTTTTGTTAGGCGCCTTGATGCCCTCTGGCTTAGTAGCGCATTATAAGATTTATTCCATTTCCATTATTCCATTTCCATGCTAGTGCAATGGAGATGCTGGATTAGAAGTAAAGTAATAAATATATACATAAGTACATGGAAGGTATATATGTATAAGGATGGTAATATATGTAGATTTAAGTTGTATTTAATGAACGTAGATTTTCAAGTGTGGCTGTACCTTGAGCTAATTTATTTGTTTATGCTTTCGTACACAGGGATATGTATGCTGTATATTTATGTTTGAGTATGGTGGTTATGTGGGGAAAACCCAACTCTTGAATAGTCTTCTGAAGATCAGGTAGTTATCTGTGAATCTTAAGTTAGGAGTTAAATAGTTCCATAGCTTGGCTGTTTGAACAGAGTAGGATGTGCCATCTAAGTTTTTCTTCTTGTATGGTGGAATTTTGAGGCGAGGTGCCAATCTAGAGCGGAGGTTCGTTTGTTGAATTTATTAGGTGATTTTATTCCTGATGAAGAGCTGTTCTGTTCCACGTATCGCTTTGTAGATGATACAATGCAGCTTCACTGTGGATCTTCTGGCAACCGGTAACCAATGTTGGGCCTTCAAGGCAGGGGAGATGTGGGCTTGTGGCTTTATATGTAAAAGTAGTCTGGCACATGGACAACGATTCATCAAAATGCCAGGGGTAGCGGAAGTGACATCAAATGCCACGTGAGGCTCCTCCCGCCTGAGGTAACAGGAAGCGACATCACACAAACTTTGACCTGATGACATCACAGGAAGTGACATCGTCTACCCTATGGCATCCTTGATGATGTCACAGGAAGTGACATCACACACTCCTTGACCTGGTGATATCACAGGAAGTGGCATCATCTTCACTTTGGACCCCCATAAAATCAAAAGAAGTGACATTGCATGACCTTTGACTTGGTGCTATCACAGGAAGTGAAGCATCTACATTTTTGTTACTTACATCATGCACAGAGGCTGAAAAATCACTAAAGATTTCAAATCCTATTTAAAATGCAGCAACATACATTCTTTCAGGTAGTATCTTCAAATATACAATTAAGATAATGTAGCATTGATTAAGAACCTATCAAATAATGTAGAATAATGCAAAACACAACAGTCAAGCTGAAATCAGCCATTATCAATATCAAATTATTTATAAAATGGGTAGGTTGATGGGGATATAATGTTCCAAACAAGTTCACTTTATCATTTGTTTTAGAAACTAAGAATAACATGTAATTAAATCTAAGTCTTGGAACGTAGATATCAGTGCTATTTGATGCCAAGAACTGTTGAAGATTACCTCAAAATTAGGAGAACAACCCTATGACAACAATTTAAGAACAAAACAACATTTTGAAAATGCAGTTAGGAAAAAGTGGAATGAGGTACAAATTGCATTGAGAGGTGACACCAATATTGGTTATTGCAAATGGCCATTCCAAAGAGAAGGGATTTGCAATGTAATAGGCTTGTATCTCTGAGTGTGACTGCAGAAGGCAATGATTCTGATGTCCAGACTGACCGAGAATCCAGAGAGAATGGTATTTTATTTTACTGCTTTGGATGTTTTTGGTGAGAGCAGCAGGAGCAGATTTGCAGTTAGTGATGAAAACAATTAGGGGAGTCATTTACACCCTGGTTGACATTCTGTGAGTTCACCAGGAGGACAGAGACCCACCTTCCCTATTTCGAGATCATCATGTGAATGTGCTTACCGGCGATTCTCATTTTCCCTTCCAGTGCCCTTAATGCTACATGAAGGACAAGAACAGCGAGAGTGACGATCAGCCCACCTCAATGGCAGCGGCGTCTGGGACGGATCGGGGGCAGCGGGCAGGTTGGGAAGGGGAGGAGGAGGCGGGGGGAAAAGGAAAAAAAATACACTTACCTTTTAACCGCCTCTCTCCTCCGTTGTCTCTCCTGTCCGGAAAAGAAGCAGGAAGCCCCTAGGCTCCCCTAAGCCAGTCACAACGCTGCAATGCAGCATTGTGTTGGTCTGAGTATCATGGTCCGGCACTCAGACAGGCAATAGGAGCCTGTGCATGCTCTCCACCCATGCTGTATATTACAGCTGGTGGAGGACATTCAAAGTGTGCATGACTGTTAGGCAGGCCCAAGACGGCTTGCCAAACTGTCAAGCGCACTGACAGAGTACGCTCACCACCCCGGCCCTGCCCTGTGAGCAGAGCAGCCTAGCCCTGCAAAACTGCTTCAGCAAGGAAAAATTAAATGATAATAACATTATGTTATTATCATATTATCTTTCCTTTTTTACACTGCAGAAAAGCAGTGGGGCGACGCTCCTCTGCCTTAGAGGAGAAGTTGCCAATGCTGAATAGGGCAGAATGGCTGTTGTTGTGCCACGGCGGCCCCTTGGTGGTCAGGCTGGCAGGTAACTGGCTTACTCTGGTAGAGCCAACATCAGCTTCAGCACAGTGCTTTGTGCTTAATTTGTAAAAAACGTAGGTGTCAGGGCTCTCGTCAGGCGACGACTTCAGTTCGCACCACACATGTCCCCTGCTATGCAGCCAATGATAGTAACAACACAACTACTAACCATCACACACCTACAAGTGTGACGATTCAGATTTTTCAGACCTCCAAGGCTATTAGAATGGCTCGGCGGCAGGTAATAGTAATTTTTTATGTACATTGAATGGATCACTGACAAAATATCGAAGAGCAAAATATCGACTTGGCAAAATATAGAGGAAAAAATATTGAATGCCAAAATATTGAATACCTATCTACGAACAGGTAAGTACAAAAATATTGAATCCAAAATAATATCTTGTTGTAAAAAATATAGTTACTCAAAATATCAAATTTTTTAAAATGTCTTAAAAGTAATGTAAAATTAATTAAATAATAAATATAATTAACTAAAACATACTTAAAAATACTTAAATAACCTTAACATTAATAAATAATTAATGTAAGTAAAGAAAAATAAACATACATTTTTATTTTTTAATACATACATTAACGTAATATTCATAAAAAATATTCAATATTTTTAGTGTAGGATAGCGGGAGGGTAAAATTCACTATTACCACTCCAGTGAGTGCAACAGTAGGGAAAGTGTTGGATAGCGTAGGGGTAAAAATTACTATTCCCACTGCAGAGAGTGTAACAGTAGGGAAAGCGTTGGATAGGGAAAGTAATGATTTTATATTTTAATAAAAATAAATTCTCAATCCCAATTAAAAAATTATTAACGTTAATTACCAATTACATAATATTTATTAATTAATTATTATAGACATAAATCAATATTATTTAAAAACAAATATCAATTAATAATTAATTAACAGTAAATTAATTATCAATACACAAAAATACTGTCAATAATTAATTAATTACAATTAAATTACTTCCCACCCTATTCCCCTATAAACCCACAACCCGCTACGAATAATAAACAAATACAATTAACATAATTATCAATTAAACAATTCATAAAAATTATTTACCAATTAATAAAAACTAATTACACAAGAATAATTAATTAATAATAAATTAATTTTCGATACCAATAAATAAAAATAAAAATTTACCTAATTTTAATTAAATTACTTCCCACCCTGTTCCCCTATAAACCCACAACCCGCTACGAAATTACATTTCGCAAAAATTAAATAACATAAAATTAATTACTTTCAAAAAATTAAACATACATTACAAAAATAATATACACTTTTAACACATATACTAACATACAAAACACTTATAAAAATTCGATATTAATAAAAATTAATATATTTAATGCCTATATTATGTACTTCAATATTTTGACAGTGGATATTACTTACATGCATTTAGATATTATTAACAACTATATTATGTCCATTCGATATTATGTCCATTCTATATTTTGGATTCGATATTATGTCCATTCTATATTTTTTTTCTCGATATTGTGTCTAGTTACCATATTGAATTAATAATTACTTGTTGTTGTGGTCATCTCTAAATAAGCTAGACAGTCCCACCTTGTAGCAGACTGTCACAAATGCCGGCGTTGACAGATGGTGCATAGCACCGGAAACCACTGGCTCAAATTAAGCACTGACACTGCCTCGCCTGACTCCTAATAGAGTAGGGTTGTCGCTAGTATGGCTGGACAGAAACATCCAAAACTGATTTATAGCGCTGATCTTGTGCCACCATGATTATAAATAAAGCCAATAGTTTGGCAAGCAAAATATTTGAATCGCTTATTTACAATGATTGCTGCCATGGGTATTATGTCATACTCATGGGCCCTCAGTCTCTGAGAATTTAGATGAGGTTACACCACCCTGGGAAACATGTATACAATATAGTCAGTTTTTTCGTGAAGTGGATTTATTTCCCCATTCTGATTTTTCCTTCTCAGAATGAGGGCTAACCTGTGTACCTTAGAGTGCACACTAGATAACCACAGATATTTCTTCCCTTTTAACCAACTTTCCTCTTGAAAATTGTACCAGTTTATCTTGGGAAAATCTGTAGTTGTGCAGCACATTTTTACAACTTTTAATGTAGAAATTGGTGTGAAAACCTGTTTGAGTCATTTCCGAATTACTGTGCCACTCAGAACGAGGTTCTTGGTGGACAATTATTCTGTGCCCAATATCCAAAACAAGCATTGGAAAACCAATAGCTCTGGCTTTAATGTAGCAATGTGTTGTACAGTGCTTTGCCTCTTTCCCTGGCCAGCACTCTAGATCTCTTCCTAAGTTCTGGGTTCTGGAGCGCTCCTTCGCCCTGTTGGCAGTTGGAGCTCTGGTTGGACTGGGGGCTGACCTACCTACACCTGTGCTGCAATAAAGCTCCTGCTTTACTTACCTGCTTGTGGAGTCCTCTTCTATTTACAACACTTGGCGACTTGGACTTGTGGAGTGTCCAACCACTTCCTTTCCACGTATTGCTGCAGCCTCAGAAAACTTCTACAGTGCGGTAGGCTCAGGAACCCCTCAAGAACCCCGTGTGGATAGCGAGGAACGAGGACGCAGACACCAATTTCCGTCCCAACGTTGACTGCTTGCCAAAGGTATTCCTGTCCGATTTTTCTTGCCTTCGGAGGACTTCTGGTTCACTAAGTGACGTCATCTCAACCGAGTCAATACCACGGTGAGTCGCTTAGCAACGCGCGTCTGCAACGTTGAACCAAGCACGCGCCACTAGAAAGTTAACTGCAGCAGCGATAGCGTCATTGAAGCGCAGGTCCTGACAGCGTCTGTGTCAGCGTAACGCAGACGGCGGAAGTGACTCTTCAATAACCGGATACTGCGTCATTGAAACGCAAGCTAAGGTGTCACTGGAACGCACCGCTACAGCGAACCCGCGTTTTCTTGAAAATATCTCGTTCGTGAATCGCATTTCATTAGCGCATGTACTCTCGCTATAGTAATTATTACAAACGTCTTACGCACGACGTTTTCGGCCATTCTACTATTATTTGTGTATTTTGAATCTCCATGGAAACGCTCGTGTCTGAGCGCTAAGCATCTGCTCTTTGCTGACATCAGTTCTTCACCTCAGTTCTCCTTTATAGTAAACGTAAGCCTTTATTTTTATTCTTTTCTGTTTATATTGGAGTGTTTACTTGTTTACTCTTTTTGTGGTCCGTGAACATGGCTCAAGCCATCAATGTCGCACTTCCTCCTCAATTCCTATCAGAGCCTGGCATGCCTCAGATAGCTTGGGAAGACTGGATAGTAATGTTTTATAATTACATTGAGGCTCTGGACGGCGAGGATTATTCACCCAAACGTAAAAAAGCATTACTAATGACCACATTGGGTAAAGAAGGGCAACGTTTATTTAGATATTTGCCTCAAGTACTACCTGTAGGGTCACAAGCTGACTTTGATGAATTTAAGGAAGCGATAACAAGATTGGAAACCCGTTTTGGCAAAGAAGAAAATCTTATTCTCCAAAGATATAAATTTTATAAGAATAAACAATTACCTGAGGAGAGCATTGATGAATTTGTAGCGAGATTGCGAGAGTTATCTATCAAATGTAACTTTGGCCAGATGGCTGACGAGCTAATCAGAGACCAGCTAGTTGTTCAAGCCAACAATAGAAAAGTACAAGAACGTCTATGGGCGGCAAAGAATCCAAGTTTAAAAGATGCTATAGAACTTGCAAAGATTGTGGAAGAAAGCGAAAAGTGTATGAGGGAACTACAGAAAGGTGGTTTGGAGACTAAAGTAGCAGAAATTTCTCATAAGAGTATCCATAGCGAAAATAGGGACGATGAAGCTGCTGCCATCGCAATTGTCAGGAAGAAAGGTTATGTCCTTCAGAAAAAGAACATACAACAAACTTCCTTTACCAAGAATAATCAAAAGATTTGTTCTAGGTGTGGTAGCTTTTCCCATCCTTCTGATGGAAAATTTTGTTTTGCAAACAACAAGGAATGTCTAAAGTGTGGTAAGACGGGACATTTCGCTAAAATGTGTAGGAACAAGAACAATTCGAGGGTTACAGTTGTGAACGAGAGTGATGATTTGAGACGTGATGTCAACAAAATCCTAGTCCTGACTGACACTGTGTGCGCGTGTGATAACCAGAGAGGTAATCCTTTCAAGGATGACTTTGTTATTGATGGAAAAGTCATTACACTCATGGTAGATACAGGTTCAAAATGGACTATAATTCCTAATTCTCTGATGAAAAGTGTGTGGGGTGAAAGAGTGTTGAAATTGTGTGACATTTTCCCATCTGGGTACCAAGGGGAGAAAATTGACATACTGGGTTTCTTTGAAGCTGAAATTGGTTTCAAGGGAAGATTGGCGTGTGGTAAGATTTACATATCTGCTGATGGTCCGGCAATCTTAGGCCGTCACCACCAATATGATCTGCACATTGTGGTTGATCCTAGATCCGATAACCCCATTTCTATTGTTGAAACCCCATCCTTAGAGGTCATTTTAACTAAATATAAAAACGTTTTTAGAGATGAGTTGGGTGAACTCATTGGCTATTCGCATCGTATAGTCCTCAAGGACGGCAGCTCACCCGTTCAACACAAAGTAAGGAGAGTGCCCTTTGCCCTGTGAGATGAGGTCAAGGCTACTCTTGAAGAGATGCTTCAAGGGGGAATCATTGAACCCATTGAGGCGTCCCCTTGGGTTTCGCCCGTTGTGATCTCGCAGAAACCGGACAACAAGATCAGGTTCTGTGTGGATCTTCGTTCCCTCAACAAGTGTGTCGTAGCAGATGTGTTTCCCCTACCTAACATTGGAGAATTAGTATCAACCCTCAAAGGAGCAAGGTTCTTCAGTAAGTTAGACCTCAAACACGCCTATCATCAAATTTGTTTGGACGAAAGCTCTAAGCATTTAACTGCCTTTATCACCAGTGAGGGCACATTTCAATTCACCAGGCTACCCTTTGGGCTAGTTTCAGCTGCTAGCGTATTCCAGAGACTTGTTTCTGAAGTCTTTAAAGGTCTTGATAAGGTACTGTATTTTCAAGACGATATCTTGATTTATGGTAATTCCCTACAGGAACACAACAATATCTTACAGGATGTGTTAATCAGGGTGGATGAGGCTGGTTTGACTCTAAGAAAAGAAAAGTGTGCTTTTCTATTGAGAGAAATTGAGTATTTAGGATTTTGTTTATCTGAAGAGGGTATTAAACCCAAGAAAAATTTACTTGAAGCCATTGAGTTAGCACCCTCCCCAGTTGATAAGGATCAGCTTCGGTCTTTTATGGGCTTGATCGAGTTTTACTCGAAATTCGTAAGAGACTTCTCATCCAAGACTGCTTCCCTGAGATCCTTACTCAAAAAAGGCGTGAAATTTAATTGGACCTCTGAACATGAGTCCTGTTTTAGACTTATCAAGGGAGAACTTAAATCGGCCAATGTCCTCACCCCTTTTGACACTGCTCGGCCTTCCATTCTCATGGTTGATGCCAGTGCCATTGGCCTTGGCGCAGTTCTCTTACAAAGGCATGGTAGTGCAGAGAAAACCATTGCTTTCGCGTCTAGACCTCTGTCCTCCTCTGAGTCTAACTACTCGGTAATAGAGCGTGAGGCTCTTGCCGCAGTCTGGGGAACAAGTTACTTTCGAACCTATCTATGGGGTTACAAGTTTGTCCTGCGTACAGACCACAAACCCCTGTTAAATGTGTTAGCTCCTGGTGGGGCTGGTAAAGGTTCCCCGAGATTGGCGAGACTGGCTTCCCGTTTGCAAGATTATCAGTGTGAGATCGAATTTGTCCATGGGTGGAGGAATGTCCAAGCGGATTGTCTGTCTAGACTTCCTATTCCCTCCACTTGTTCCGACTCTGTGATCCCGTCTGATGATCTTGCGGTTTCTGTGATGGAGGATGTTTTGTCGGTGGGCGGTGGTTCATTTTCTCATGATGAATGGTCCAAAGGCATGGCTGAAGATTTGACCTTGAAGACTGTCATCGGTCTTATTTCCAATGGTACTAGGAGGGAAAGTACTGTTAGTCCTTCAGTCAGACCCTTTCTAAAGATCTTGGACGAACTTTCTTTGGAGGGTAAAGATGTTTTGGTGCGAGGTGACCGTTTTGTCCCTCCCTTTTCATTAAGGAAAAGGATTTTAGACTTGGCTCATGAGGGGCACTTGGGTCAAAGTCTCACTCAACGCCGCGTCAAACTGAACTTTTGGTGGCCCTCTATCGACAATGATGCAGTGGATTGTGTTACGAAGTGTAGTTTCTGCAGGGAGGGGGAGAAACGCCTCAAAGTCTTGGGCTCTCAGTCTACGCAAAAAATTGTTTTTGAAAATACTCCCTGGCATAGTGTTTGCATTGATTTCATAGGACCTATGAATGAACTGCCTATTGATTATCTTTTTGCAATTGTTTTAATCGATTGTTTCTCTAAATGGCTGTGTGTACAGTTTGTGAAGGAAATCACCACTGATGCTACCATTAAGTTTTTGAAAAGCACTTTTATCAACGAGGGGTACCCTTCTGTTCTCATTTCAGACAATGGGACTCAACTCACGTCTTTGAAGATGACTGATTTTGTGAATGAGTGTGGTATCAAACATCAGAAGACCAGTCTTTACAATCCACAGGGCAATGGTATATGTGAAAGGGTGAATCGCCTCGTCAAGGGTGTAATTCAGATGTTTGTAGAATCTGGCTGTTTCTCTACAGAGCGTGTCCAGGAACTAGTCTGGGCTTACCGCTCCACACCCCATAAGAGTGGTGAAAAGTCTCCCTTTGAACTTATGCGTGGTCGCACGCCCGTAAGCAAATTGACCCCCGCATGGTTGAAAAGTTCTAATAGCGATGTCCCTTTAATTCATGACAGCATTTCCTTGCCCATTTCTGTTGGTGACCTGGTTAAGGTTAAGCCAGGAAGATTTGCGAAAGGTCTCAGCAAGTTTAGGGTGTCCCTACAAAGTCAAGAGGGTTTTCCCTCACTTCATTGTTCTGGCTAATGGTGAAAGTTGGAATTACCGGAGGGTGGCCCTCTACCAGAAACGCAAAGACTTTTCTTCTGATGATCTGCTCCCGGCTCATAGTGATGGTTGTAATGGATACTTACTGTCTTCTGGTAGCTCTACCCTGCCCATGCCCTTGCCAATTGAACGGGGGGAGGTGGGTGGTGGTGATGCTTCTACATCTTTGTGTACATATCATAGGGGCCCTGTGGTTAATTCTGCTCCTGCTTCGCTTGTTTCTACTTCTGCTCCCGCTCCTGTCTCCTCTTCCTTGGCTGACGTTGGTTTAAGGAGCTCTCGCTCTCGTCGCCCTCCCATGTACTTGAATGACTATGTGCACTAGTATGTTTTCCTTTTCATGTGTTTTCTTTCCTTGCAACGAGGGGAGATATGTTGTACAGTGCTTTGCCTCTTTCCCTGGCCAGCACTCTAGATCTCTTCCTAAGTTCTGGGTTCTGGAGCGCTCCTTCGCCCTGTTGGCAGTTGGAGCTCTGGTTGGACTGGGGGCTGACCTACCTACACCTGTGCTGCAATAAAGCTCCTGCTTTACTTACCTGCTTGTGGAGTCCTCTTCTATTTACAACACAATGCTTCTAAACAAAGGCATTCACAAATACTGTTTGCAAACATAAATGTGGTTTATCACATTAAAGACCACATTAAAGCCTGCTCTATTAGTTTTGCCAGTGTTCTGCAAAGGAAGCAAAAAAGGATTGCTTCCTGTATAGAACACCTATAGCTTGTGAAGAAATGAATGTGACAAACAACGTGATAATTAAGTGTACTTTTCAAATGTAAAATAATCCCCTATGATTTCAAATAGAAACACTTCCTGGAAGGCGGAATGATACACCAAAAGGACAAAAGGAGGTGAAAGGGTAATACTCCAATTAAGTATATATATTAAATAATTGATAACATTTTGTAATGCATACAGCTCTGCCATCAAGCCAGACCTAAAATTACTTGACCAATCACTAACACTAACAGCTAAATTGTTCTTTTCACGCAGTGCACATTAGTGCACGGTTGTATTGTGTTGTAGCATTTGTAACATCTTATCCTCCTCGCCTCCATTTATCTCCTAGAACCGATATGAAACCCGCAATCACGGGCAGGGTGAGAAACTAACAGGAGCAAAAACAACAAAATGTATAGTGTGTTCTAAAATCTCAACATAGAGTACCACTGTACCTAACAATATCAATACACATTGTTGCTATTTGAAGTTGTGGTCAATTGTGACGACCAGAGTCCCCAAAATATATGCTGCTGTGCCTGATGTAGCCCAGCAATCAATAAATGCACAGATCAATAAATAATGCTGGAACCTTCATTAAGATACTGTATATCTACTTTAAGGAGTATAGATTGTGGATTTATGCCTTTGTGGGCTTCAACTTAGCACTCCCGCATCAATAAAAAATGTTTTATTTTTTTAAATAGGTTAGTTTTCTTTAACCGCCATGCTTCTCAGCCCAATCTAAGTGTAATTAACGTGTCCGTAAACAATGTGTGACACACTAAAATACACGTGGTCAAAATACATAAAATGGCACCCAGGAAGGATAATGAACACTTCACTCATGCAAATGAAGCTAGCCAGGAAAAACGGCCCTTATGAATCGTCGTATTTGCCCGTAGACACAGAATGGGAAAACATTAATACATCAGGCCCAGTAGTTCACCTAGGTTTTACCTATCCGGAAAATGTTAGACTCTTTTTAACACCATCCAGTGCACATAGACTTAAGACTTTTTTAAATAAAAAAACCTTACATTGACTTAAAATGAAAAATAGATAGGCTATGATAGGATTCCTATGGGGCTATGAAGACAAGTGAGTTTAGTACAGCTAAAAAGAATATAGTGAAACAATCTTTAGGGTTTGAACTTTAATCAAACTAAAGCCTTGATATGCAAATGTTAAGGTGCCATGCAGCATTGCTTGGTGACTGTGTTTATTGATGAGTTCAGACATGTACTTCGTACAGGCTGCACTTTAATGTGATGTATAGATATGGGGGTTATTGTGATCAATGTTGATTGCATGTTTGGTCTCGTGTCCTTGGCTTGAGAAAAGCCTGAGTTACAGAAACCCAGTTACTCATGCCCAGAATCAAATCAGTGAGGGTCCTGCCCCTATCTCTTGAGTAAGTGCCCACTATAGTTGTTTGTCATAATATGTTTCGTGTGGTGTTTTGTACACCGATAAAGCCCTGTGTATTCTTGTAAGTAAATCGTGATGGTACCCTAATACATTTATTCTAATTGAGATAGATGAAAAACACACACATGCCCCTTTTATGACGGTGTGCACAAAAACGTCTGAATGGGAGTGCCCTAACTTTTCTGTGGCTAGAAATAATAAATATTGTTTCAGTATCCATAACATTATACTTATTTACTTTCCTAAATTAAATACAAAGAGCAACGAGCGCCTATTCTGTACATTTTCTAAGGTGAACTTCTGTCATAATCTTCAACATAAAAGCCACACTTTTACCTGCAGGAAGTCCAATATATAAATATTGCAAACACAGACTCTACCGATGTTCCCGAAGACAGCAGGTGGGTGTTAGTAAAACATCGTCAACAGTTTAACGCATTTGAGTTTTTCACGCCCAGAATGAGTCACTATTGTTAGTTGTTCGACGAGCAGAGACACCAGCTATGTAGCATCTTTGCTAAACCTGTTGTAATATGAAACCCGTCAGCCCTAACAAGTAGAACTGGAATCTTACCTGTTCCATCCCCAACTCGCAACAAGTGTCTGTGTAAAAACCTTCTTTGCTCGAGTGCAGCTGGGCAGTACAGAGAGGTCTTTTCCCCCTATCTACTTATATATCCATATCTTTTTTAAACGAGTCCAGGAGAGACCTGTAGGTTTAGCAAACGAAGGTGGGCTATTTACGTGGTGTCCTCCAGCCGTGCCACGATCACAAGGTGAACACGTTCCCTGCTTGTCTGTCAACGACGGGAGCCAATAGGGTAACAGAAAAGTAACCAATGGAAAGTTTAAAAGGCGGACCCTTCCTGCTTCCGCCCCGTGTGAACGCTACAGATGCTCTCGAAATTAAACGGACTTTGGAATTGAAAGTCACTTTTTAGTACAGCCATAGATAGCTCGGCTACGGATGAGGCCGGCGAGCCACGAATTAACAGGGAGAAGGCTGGCTTGGCTCTAAGAGCCCATGCTTGAGCCGAACCCTGAACATGTATGGCACCTTGGCACATGGCTGTGCAACGAGCATCACATACACATTTGATCAAGAAGACTCTTCAAAATAAAAAATAAAAGTATTTCTTTAACACGCAGAAACTTTTCAACCTTAGTATCTCAGATATCACCAAGAGAAATAAAAAATAAAAGTATTTCTTTAACAAGCAGACACTTTTCAACTTACTTAGTATCTCAGCTAATATCACCAATATCATATTTGTTAAAAGTTACAGTTTTAAAACATGTACTTTAAAATATTATTAGCCCCATCACCAGCAATGACAACAATGCCATTAGTGAATTAATAGGCAACTCAGTTGTCATGTGCACCCTATATGTGGACTAGGTTTTTACGTGGATCAACATTATATTCAATTTAAATCAGACAAACAAGAGGTGCTAGTAGAGCAACGCACCCGAAACTCACATATTTGAAAGTGCTCTCTAAAGCAAGAAGGAACAAGCATTGGCAAAGCCAATAGGTTGTGTCTGTGGGCAATCTATTGTCTTCGCCAACAGGGTAAAGGTGGCCAACAGGAGGGCAGGTGGGAGACAACGGGTTGTTTAAGTAAACAAATAAAAGCGATATGAAGTGGCACGCGCTGCCCATGTCATAGAGCTTTGTTTCCCTTATGGCGGTTGGGTGGAATGGGAAGAAGCAACACGGACTGGATGTGGGAGGAGAAGAAGCAACACAGACTGCATTGCCCATGAATTCAGACCACTCGCTTTGTTATAGCAGAAAAGGCCACTTTATTCAGGATATAAATATTCATAAAATTTCCCAACAGATCATCAATCATGTAACTTTGGCATTTGAACGCAAACCATTTATTTATTTATTTATCTCATTTCATTCAAAATTTGGACTTTATACCGAAACCATCAACTAATCATCAATAACTTCCCCAACATTTTTTCCTTCCATTTTTCCCCTCCATTGTTGTGTCTAATTCCCCCTATCTAACTAATAACTAGAGGAGCCCGCTCTAGGCTTCTCTTCCCTGGGGATTTTATGCCGCAGCCATCTGTTTGGGAAACGCATCCTGAAGTGGCAACTAAGATTAGAAATCTTAACTCATGAATGTACCAGCCTTCCAACAAGTACATCATGCGTTTTTTTTTTTTAAAAGGGGTGGGTGGGTGGGATTCTGATTTTACTGACAAACGCCCTCTCTATCTACCTACGCCTGCTCTCCTCACTAAAAAACGCCGTCTAATCTGCCCTAAACGCTCTCCCTGCCTCGCGCTCCTGGACCCTACCATCTGTGCAAAAATCCGCAGGGGAAGACGTCTCGCGCCGCTCCCCCTGCGGAGCCATTGCCCATGAATTCAGACCACTCGCTTTGTTATAGCAGAAAAGGCCACTTTATTCAGGATATAAATAATCATAAAATTTCCCAACAGATCATCAATCATGTAACTTTGGCATTTGAACGCAAACCATTTATTTATTTATTTATTTATCTCATTTCATTCAAAATTTGGACTTTATACCGAAACCATCAACTAATCATCAATAACTTCCCCAACATTTTTTCCTTCCATTTTTCCCCTCCATTGTTGTGTCTAATTCCCCCTATCTAACTAATAACTAGAGGAGCCCGCTCTAGGCTTCTCTTCCCTGGGGATTTTATGCCACCCAGGAAAACCAACGAGTTTTCCTGTCCCCACCTAAAATAGCACAAACATCTTGTTCATAACTTGGAATTGCACCAAACGTTGACCTGTAGTTCTTGTGCAAGCATGTCTCTTATTTCCACTAAATAGTAGGCCATGCCTATCTGGGACAGATGGACCCCGTCATCCCGGAAAAGGTGGCTCTCGCTACCCGAGATGCTCTCATGTCGCAAAACCCCAATCTTCATAACCTTACAAAAAACTTTCATGGCTTTATTTAGTTTTCTCCTGGCCTTTTCGACTGCTCCATGGGACCTGGTCTGCCGCCACGATTGTCTGTAAACGAACTCAGTCCAAAACACACGAGTGGTCGGCCAATTTATCCTTAAAACTGTCAAGTCAAGTTGCATTTGCTTGATGAGCGTGAGTCCTGACATTTTAACCAAGCCATTCTCACCCAGATGTATTACCAGTTGATCCGGGCATCCTCGTACGTGCAACATTTGCGATAGAGTAGGAAACAAATCAACCCACTTCATTCCTCCTTTACCCTTCCATACTACCTCGTGCGTCGCGCTAGGGATACCCAATGACCGTCCGTAAATCTGCTTCTCCGCAAACAGGGCTGCCCACTTTATAAACGAATGTCCCACCATCCAGGTCTGTTTCTTAAACTTCGAATTTGCCCCCCGCACTGTACCTGGAATGAAATGAAAATTAGACCCACACAACCTATCAGTTTTATAAAACAACAGCAAAATCATTTTCTAACATAACGTTTGTAGCTGCTAGATTTCCATCTGCCTATGCGTTTTAGCACATCCACACCTAACCCCAACCTGCCAGCCTCTGTAGCCGCCCCTATCCGAAAAGAGTGTGTGGCAAGAAACTGCGGGTTTTCCCCCATAAAGGTCAGCGCTTTTCTTAACACTGCTAAGAATTGAGAACTTGTAATCTTCCTCCCAGATTCATGTATGAAAATCGGTCCCTTCTGAAACTTGTCCCCAGAAGCAAAATGAACCCACTCTTGCACCGGGCAACAATCTGCTACCCCACTCTTGTTCAGAAAGACCCACGTCCCTCGGCCTAGCTGATCTGTTTTCGACCTCCTCACCCAAATTCCTAATCTGTGTTCTCTTACCGAAATCTCAGCACTGGATAAACCTGTGTCCTCTCCCACCCCCAAAACTTCCGACACCCTGAAAGCCCCAAAGAACATCCAAATCATAGCTAACCTAAAACGCCCCACCTCCCAAAGATCATAACAAATTAAACCCAACTGATCTAACAACTTCTGCAATAAGTCAAAAGTGATGGGAGCTCGCGGCTGCTGAACAACACTTGACCCCCTCTGTACACCTTTCAACATTCTTCTAACTAATTGATCCTCAACCGCGTCAAAACCCCAAAACAACTGACCGTAAAATGATAAACCTGACAGTTTTCCTGCTATGGTTGTATGTGACAAACCTTTATCTATGAGAGTCAAAACAAAATCACAGATACTACCTTTGACCTTCCCCACTGACTCAGATCTGCCCAAACTCTGCGAGTACTGTACAAACTCTTGCCACGCCTGCACATAGCTTCTTCTAGTCGAAGGGGCAATGGACTGTTCGACTATCTGACGTATCCTCACTCCCCTAGGGCCCATATGTTGTGCGGCACTGTCATTTTGTGGAAATCTGCCCCAGGCGCCAGCTCGCGGAACTTCTGCCACTGAAATCGGGAAAGAGCATCAGCGATGGAGTTATTAACCCCTGGGACGTGTTTAGCCTTAAACATCATGTTGAAACTCAGACTTAAAAGCATAAACATCCTCAGTAGTTGCAACACTCTAACATCCTTAGCCTTTTGGTTATTTATCAAGTTCACCACTGCCATGTTGTCAACATGAAATAACACTGACCTGTTCTGAAATTCTTTGCCCCACACTAGCAATGCTACAATCAGTGGAAAAAGCTCCAAAAAGGCTATGCTCCTGCCTTGACTCTTCCAATGTACTGGCCAACCCTCTGCACACCACCTGCCTTCCCAGAAGATACCGAAACCAATGGATCCCGCTGCATCTGAGTATATTTGAACTTGCCAAATGAAGTTGTCATCCACAAACTGTAAAGGTACACCATTAAAATTGTCCAGGAAGCACAGCCACACTCACAAATCTTCCTTGATGTGTTTCGTCACTCGCACTCTGTGGTGTGGGAGATACGCTCCCGATAAAGCCATGCCTAGACGTCGACAAAACGTCCTCCCTGCCCTCACCACCCGGCAAGCAAAGTTCAGATAACCCAACAAACGCTGCACCTGCCTCACTTCAATCTTAGTGGTATCCATAATCGTGAGGAGAAAAGCCTTAATTTCACAGATTTTACTCCGTGGGAGGCGCGCATACATCTGTTTGGTATCCAACTCTATGCCCAAAAAGGTTATGACTGTATCCGGTCCCTCGGTCTTGTCTGGTGCTAACGGGACCCCCAAAACTTCAGCCCATCTCTGAAAATGCATCAATGCCTGTTCACATTGCCCAGTGTTTGCTTTTCCTATGAACAGAAAGTCATCTAAGTAGTGACAACTGACACTTTCAGGACACGTCTGGGAAAAAATCCATTGTATGAATGTGCTGAACATTTCAAAAATCGCACAAGAGGCCGCACAGCCCATTGGCAATACCTTGTCGACAAAATAATGTCCTTCAAAGAACATTCCTAATAGTTCAAAGTCAGTAGGGTGAATTGGCATTAAACGAAAAGCAGATTGAACATCACATTTGGCCATTTCAGCTCCCTTGCCCATTTTCGTCACAAGCTCCATTGCCTGATCGACTGTTGTGTAGGATACTGATGTGTCGACTTCTGATATAAAATCATTGACATATCCCCCCTCTGGCCAGGATAAATGCTGTATCATCCTATATTCTCCAGCAGCTTTCTTGGGAATAACTCCAAGAGGGGAGACCATCAGATTCGGCAAAGGGCAATGCCGGAAAGGGCCCGCTATTCTACCAACTTCGATTTCAGTTGCAAGCTTCTTACGGACCACCTCCGGCAGTTCCTTCGCCGAACGTAAATTGTCCGCCCACCTCTGGTGCCTGGGTCCCTGGTATCCAAGTTTAAAACCTTCTTGAAACCCCCAGAACAATCGAGCTGCTGAATCAGTATCAGGATATCTATTCAACCAGGGCACTAAGTTGTTCAATTTAATTGGAGTAGGCGCCTTTCGGGAAAGTATGGAAAGGGGCACCTCTGCCTCTTGTTGCCCAGCCCCCCTGCTCTGGGAACCGATGCTGGTCACCGCCTCTGTACCCACCGAAATTCCCTGCCGGTGCATTACATTGCGTAAGCGGATGCCGTCCCCCACAATGGGAACAGTCGTGTTTGAAACGGCATAATGGCCTGTTGCACATGCCCCTGTTGTAATTCCAGCAGGCTCCTGTACCTGAAGAGAAACCTCTTCCCCCTGTACCCGCTCCAAATTGAGCGGGACGCCATAGAAAGGGCCGGTATGGGACTGGCAAGCCACTCGCTGTATGCGTCGTAGCTGACGGATGAGACGTGGACATCCATTGAAGCCACAACTCTGAATCCACATCACCCCAAGGCTTTTCTACACAGATGCTAATACGAGCTCTAAATTCCTCGTCATAATTCAGCCAAGAGTATCCACCAAAATGTGAATGTGCCTTCCTGACTATGTCCATATATTTGTACAAGGCCACAGATCTTTCAGGATACCTTTCACAGTAGATGCTCGCATAAATCAAGAAAGCTGAGGTCCAGTTCTCAATCGTGCGAGGCACCCTGGGACGTCGCGCCAACTCCCATTCTTCCTCTTTTGACCCCTCTTTGGCCTGTAGATCTCGGTGAAGCAACTTGAATATATCTACAAACTCGTGATTCCAAATTCGCTGTTTAGTTTTTTTCTGATAAGTGGGAACCCAAAGGCATCGCCAGACCCATATAGGGAAGCTTCTGCCTAACATTAACAGTTACTTTTTGATCGGACGCCGCCTCCTTTGTATTCCCTCCCACCACGACCGGTAACTCCTGGGGTAAATTTAACGTGCCTGTTGCTGTACTGGACGGCAGCTTACCTGGAACTGCCACGGCACGTGGTACCACAATCTTTCTGCCCTCTCCTCCCCCCACAAACTCCACCACAGGTAGTTCCCTGACATTCACTCTGTCGCTCCTTCCCTCATCCCACAATGCCCACCATTGATGCTTACCGCATGGTAGCTGTCCTGCCCGCCGCTGTAATTCAGTCGGATCCATCCGCTCTTGATAGTCCCGTGGTGTCACATTTTGAACCGAAGAGTCCGCACTTGACCTCTGGAACAACAAAGAAGAATTCGTTGCCCCCCCCCCCCCCAATCCTGACCACTTTCCCCACATTGCCCCCAACACTTTGTTTTGAATTTACACTCTTTTTGCTTTTCTTGAAATTCCCAGCCTGACCCCTGGATGCCTGACTAAACTCACCACTCCCTTGAAAACCAGCACTAGTCCCTGGGCAAGCCCCGTCTCCCACCCCCCCCATCAAACTGTGACCAAATCAGACTTGAACTCCGCTCTTGAGGCCTATCTGATCGCACAAAATCCGCTCTGGATTCGCTAGAGTAAACTTGATCAAGCTCCCCAGTATACCTTGACACTATAGGGGCAGCCGCATTAACAAATGGCCCATTCAAAGAATTCACCATTTGCGCTCTAACTATGTCGCGCTGTGCTCTCGAGTTAGCCACCTCTCTGGAAACATGGCGCACATTTTGTTTGTCAGTGAACATTGGGCGCTCCACCCAAAGCAACTGACCGTCTCCGCTCTCGCCCTGCGCGCTCTTCCTGTGTGGAATATCATATGGTAAAGGGCGTGCACATGGAAAAACATATTGAGTGTCCCATTGCCCGGCGTCTTGATCCCTAGACAAAAGTCCATGTCCTTGGTCCTGCTCGCCCTCTACTTCTGAGTCAGTCTCTTCATAATATTCTTCTTCTACCTCAGAATCACTCACATCCTGAGTCCCCTGACCTGAGCCATCTCGCTGACCTGTCTGATGCCCCACCGCCGAATCCAATGGGGGCTTCCTCGCTCCAGTCTCCACCACTCTTGTCAGCCTGGCACTATTCTGAGGTATAGGGATAGGAATCAGCTGAATGAGGGGGGCACTGGTGGGTTGCGTGTCATAAACTACTTCTTCTTCGCTGTCGCTTGAATATGCCACTAAAGAACCCGACCCCCCTCTCATGATGAAGTTCTGACTGGCAGAACTCTGCATATAGTCCTTGCCCGTCGCATCCCGCACGGGAAGACAGCTAAAGGTGTGGGAAGGTAATGCCAACCCCTGTTCACCTATTCTGTCTTGCGTAAGGGCCACCTTCTTAATCGCTTTTTCTTTCCCTTTTCTCTTCAGGGCTACCTGTGTACCCTTCTTAGCCGCTCCTGAAGGTACCCCCGCCACCTGCACATTTACCTCAGCTCCAAAGTCACTTGCTGCCTTCTGCTGTGTGAGGGAAGACGCTCTACGCTCCTCTGTACCCCTTTCTATCTCCACAGGTCTTAAGGCTGCTTCCGCACCTGCGCTCAAGGAACGAGCTCTCACCTTCTTCTTCTTGACAGAAGCCGGTTGACAGGCTTCAATGGCAATTTGAACCCCTTTTGCCGCTTGTCTCCGTGGTGGGCGCTTCGGGGGGAGCATTTCCTCAAGTGCTGCTTGTGTCAGCATGTCCTCCCTACCTTCCTGCTGTATTACCCTTAAGGCAGCTATTAAATTTTCACTCATATCCATTTCTCCCCTTCAACAAAACCCTCCTTTTCTCTCACTAAATACACTATTTTCTACAGTAATATCAATATAAACACTATCTACGCTCACTATTCTGATTTTACTGACAAACGCCCTCTCTATCTACCTACGCCTGCTCTCCTCACTAAAAAACGCCGTCTAATCTGCCCTAAACGCTCTCCCTGCCTCGCGCTCCTGGACCCTACCATCTGTGCAAAAATCCGCAGGGGGAGACGTCTCGAGCCAGTGGGAGGGGAAGAAGCAACAAATATGAGGTGCGAGAGGAAGAAGCAACACAGATGGGGTGGGAGGGGTAGAACCAACACGGAATAGGGTGGAAGGGGAAGGAGGACCTCGGAGATGGGAGTGGAACAAGAAGAAGCCACACGAACGGGGGTTGGAGGGGAAGATGCCATTCAAGCATAAGGGAAGAAGCAAGCAAATAAAATATTGGTACCTCACTCACAGAGGCAGCAGTGGAAGGACTCTAATCCACATGAAGCAATCAGTACTTGGTCCATGCTCAAGCTGAAAGAAAAGAAAGTGAAGCTGGCACACACAGCCCAATTAGAAGGCAGCAATGAAGCCCTCAAATTGTTAGCAAAGAGCAGGCTTCTAGCTCTTTGAAGAGCACAATATATCTTAGAAGCAAGAGTCCATGTGATAGCGAGACCTAAAAAGGAGACACATTAAAATAAATGATTTGACTAGAAGCTGGGAAAACTGGGAAAATCGCAGGTCTTCTCATTTCACATTGTGTCATTCTGCCACAAGATAAATATCTCTTTTTCTTATTTTATATTAAAGATTCATGTTTTTGCCATAGCTTGGTGCATTAGATTAGAGAATGGGCGGTAGGCAGCAGCCACATGAAAGTTCAGCTCATTTTGGGTTCGAGAGTAAGAGACCGCTTCAAGCTGACTGGGGCAAGATATCTGATTTGAGCCTGGCTGGAGCTTTCAATAGCATGTCTGTACTGCATATTTAGTCACATATGGGGTACCTGTGCTAAAATTCCCTTTAAAGCTTTACAGAAAAAAGCAATCACAATGTTTCATATTTTTCTTTCCGTGGTGGGTCTGTGACTGCAGAGTCTATCTGTCGAAAATACAACTTTTGGCTGTATTCTTTTTTAATACTTTTTTAAAATTTCAGTTTTCTTCAGCAATTTTTTAAAAATATTGTCTGTCTGTTATAAAGTAACATTTTTACAAACAAACTGTAACCTCTGCGCTTCATGGTCCAGGCAGTGAAGGTCCACCCTGTCCATGTGATGTATGTAGGTAAACAACCTCCAGGTGGGGGGGATACGTGTTCTATCACAAACAGGTGTTGTGAGACTCAGCACATCACTCCTAACAATAGTAATGAAGTAAGCTTTGCCCTTACTGTTTACTTTTCTCCTCCAGGTCAATGTGTGTCTTGAATCACCCCACTCACCCAGTGGCGCTGGATGACACAAGCATGACAGAAACTAATAAAGTGTGCAAAGGATTGCTTTAATTCATACAGGCCACATTGCGTACCAAAATATACCTACACTTGGTATATCACCTTATGGACAGTCCAAATCATGACTCCCTAATACAATAAACGTAAATAACTCCAACTCCAGTAAAAAACCATTTGCATATTTAGAAGCCCCTTGCACCACCGGAGTGTCACTTATTTCCAAGTCACCCTCTGTGGCTTTTCATTGCCTTGTAAATATGGCCCCCTTTCACATATTACGCTGTGTGAAAGGGACGTTGCAAGGGTGTTGCTGTGGGTGTTCCCACGCAACACCCCAGGATTTTGACACATTCCCAGATTTACAAGGTTTTGTAAATCTGTGAATATGTCAGATCCTAACGCCTCCCTAGGGGAGGAGTAGAAGTGGCGCAACAATGAGAAATACCTTTATTTCTCCTAGTTTATTCCTCTTTCTCTGTGTGCTGTAGTCTGCAGCAGACATCGAAGGAGGAACCACCATCAATTATTGTTTTTGCGCTGGAGGTGTCCCTTCCTGCACAAACACAATCATCCCTGCAATGCAGGCACACTTTCACCATGGTGCAAGGGGGCCTGCATTGGTGTTGGACAGCCTATTGTGCACCAGCACAGAGGAAAGCACACTGATGTGTCGTATTGTGGTAAATACAATGCATCCCTGCTCTTTCCTAATAATGCAGCTCAGCACAGCAAGGTGGCTTTCAGCACTGCACTGCGTCATTATATTGTAAATATTCCCCCATGTCTTCTCCTCAAACATCATAAAACTGTTAACAAACAACTAACAGCTCCACCTTTGTCTCTACGCTTCCTCACCCTTTTTGTCCAGCGTTCTTCCATTCTGCCTTTCAAGCCTAATGGCTCACTCCCACCGAGAGCTGGCTCACTGGTCCAGAAACCCAGCCATCCTTTCAATAATCCTTTTGTCTCAAACAAATCCACACCTAACTGTCTGACTTTTGACCTACCTCCACTACAGTGGGCCTCATACAACATGCTAGGTGCATAGGAGAGGTCAAGAGACAGAAACCTCTTCTTTGCACCCCAACCCAACTCTCCAGCTAAATCACTCACCACGCAGACATCAACTCCATAACTACACTGCCTCTCAGTTCCACTAACCAAAGAGCCTGGGGCAGAAGGAGTGAGACCATTTCCATTGAGCCTCCCCTTCATTCTAGCAAAAGTGTCATTCTTGCCTGACGGGATGCCAGAGTTCCCATAAAAGTAATTGGGAAGCCTTTTTGAACATCAGTATCTATTCCTTTCTTCTCTTTTGCCATTTCTTTCTGCCTTGATCATTGTGTCATTGGCATCAAATGTCCTCTAAGGATCACACATTCAAACAGAATCCTTAACTTCCAACTACAGTAACGATCTGTAACTAGTTCTCAATCTCCTATGGCCATCAGAGGTTGACTCCTGCCTTGGCTGCGAATGGCACTTTCATTGGTCAATTGTCATCAACCTTCAGTGTCTTTCATCACAGATGTTGTCAGGGTCCATGTCAGAAAGATGGGTAGTGCATTTCGAACTGCCCTTCCAAACAAAATCAGTGCTGAAGTGCGCTTGATCTCATCCTCCTGATGCTCAACACTAATCACCAGGGCCTTATTCATGGTAAACTGAAGTTCTTAACTTCCCCATTGTCAGGTGGCATAGTCAAGAGTGATTATTTGATGTTTAGGGTTGAAACTTCATGCATATTATTGGAACACATAGCCATGAATGGTGACCATTGTCTATCTTCAGGGTGGTTCCCAGGAGTCAATGTGTGGCCTGCTCTTTCTCTAGCTTTGTTTGATTGCATAAAAAGCTGTGGATGTCACAGATGTTAGCACATGATACTTGGTGGAGGAATCTATTCGAGCACACTGAAATACACTGTAAAAGTCAGCACTCACATCAGCCTAGGGTTTAATACACTCCTCCTTCGTGGGCGTGCAGAGCTGACACCCATTGAAAAGATCTTTGGTCTTCTTATCTAGTCCAGGGAAACACACTTATTCACATAGCATTGCCTTCGTTTTCAAAGTTTTTTTAAGTACCATTCTCTCTGTCAAGTAACTGGGTATCACAATGCTGTAACCCCCTTAAAACAATGCCATCACCCAGGTCTCTCATGATTTGACTCACATTTCTATGAAGTTCTTCCAGAAATTGGATCTGGGAAGCTGCTATGACAGACTTCAGGTACTCATCATTATTAGTTGCCTCTTTGACTTCATGAAAGTCAATGGCTTTCTGGCATGCCTGGATGGTCACCAAGTTTACATATTTTTCTATGCTAGCGGTTTGATGATATACAATCCTCACTTGAGCCTACCGTGCCAGATCAGATAGACTCCAGAATGGCTTCTTAGATGGCGTGAAATGCAGAATCAATATTTCTGTAGCTTGAGAGTCCATTTTTCTATGCTGGGTGACAGAGGAGGCAGAGGCTCTTGAAAAATGAATATGAGCAACTTGTCACCTATGAGCACTTTACATTTGTGTCCATACAAGTGTAAGTAGAAAGGCAAGTGTACCCACTAAGAGGTCAGTGCCTGTCTTTGGATCTGGTAGTATTTGGCTTACTGGTCTCTGAGGGCAAGGTACATGAAAGATAACGTTTCAGTGCCCACACAGGCTGGTGTCAACAACTCGTTCTGTGCTCTTGGCCAGATCAACATATTTCATATCCACATTGCATCACAACAACCTTTGGTGAGTTGAAATCCCTCATCATGTTGAGATGGCCACATTCTGGCAGTGTTTGCTTTGGTTGGTGGTGGTGCCCAGGTGGAATATAATCTGCCATAGTAAATTGGCATTTTAAGAAAAATGTGGAGGCCAGCCCCATTCTTGAGTGTTTGTAGTTTGAAAGTCGTTGACATTTTGAGGGTCAGCTCTCATTTCCTGATTGGAGTAAATAAAGACACAGAGAGGATCTTTCAGGAGTTTGCATTTCTCACCACGTTTTTAACATGACTAATCCTAACCCAGCCAGAGCTTCTTTAATAGCATACTGAAAAACTTCAGTATATGAAGACAAGCCTAATTGACACTCCTACTCCTCTGAAAACCCACTAGCCTGGAGAGCATCATTATGTAATGTCTGGTTCTTCAAAGTGCAGCTGATGATATTCAGCGTTGAGATACAGCTAGTAGAACCACCTTGCCCCATTTACATCCACAAGGATGTCATCTGTTGCAGCATTAGGTGCATTCTCTTTTGATCGCCTGCTTGTGGAGGCATCTCTCAAAGCATATGCAGATCACCCCCTCCTGCTTTATTTTATTGATTCCTACCAATCTGGACACTCAGAGAGTGGGGACAGAGATCTCCTTGAAAGTTATCTCTTCCCTAAGTTTTTCACCTCAGCCTCTACTGGAGACTGAAAATGAAGCAGAACTCTTCAGTGTTCTAGTGCCATTTGTCGAACTGTTCCGTCATTATGTAGTTTGACCAGTCTGACCTTTAAGCAGCCTTTCAGCAAGAACTAGATGCTGATAGGTCTTTATTGCTCGAGGAAAAGATAACTCCTCCCAGTAGTGACAGTGCCACCTTACACAGAATAATTTATGTGAAGAGTGTCTGGTGTTTCCTTAAGAGGGCCCCAGTTAAGAGGAAAATCCTTGCAAGCTTGTAACTCTTCATTGAAGATGACTATAAACACTGAAGTGTTCTTCAGTGCACCAAACATCCCCTTACACCAGGAAGGACAAGAAAGACAGACAAAAGTCCAGAAATCGAATCCAGTAGAAGTTCCAACTGCTAGAACCAAATATCATGGATTGAAAATAGTAACAAAGGAGCAAAGAATGTGATGACAAATCAGGCTTCTGTATAGATGCTTCAAATAGGAACTGACATCACAGGAAAAGGCTCTTCTATATTGTGGATTAGGAACCTTACGCAATATCCTATGCATAAAACCCCCATCTTGGAAAGGGATGCTTATAAGGTTTGTCCAATCTGTTTTTCTGAAATTCAGAGGGTTCAATTGATAAAAAGTGAAGAAGCCCAAAAATGTTCTACTTCATATTGCGCAGAATTCTGCAGTGTTGCCATCACCATTCATGCTCCGTGCTGAAAGTGACCTGAGGAAACCATTCCAGATGGCCATGATTTGGGTGATGTCAGATCATTCCAGGAGGTGAGGATGAGAGCTGTGCCTGACATCCAACAATATTCTGTTGGACAGCCCTGGGGTGTTCTTTCCTCCTCGGAAGGAATATAGTCTCTTGTAAGCTCTTGGTAATGCTCTCAGCACTGCTCCCTGCACACAATAACAACGTGAACTCATACAACATCTTGTCTATCATACATGTATTAATACTCTGTGCAAAGTATATCAGGCACTTGTCAATAGCTTTGTTGCAGATCAAGAGTGACCCCTGTGCTGCCTTCCATCAAATACAAACTTGCCTTTGAATCAACATCTTCATGCTGTGTCACCCCTTCAAAGGTCTCTGCCAGCGCAAAGATCTATAGACCATCATAATAATATATTCTGATAGGTTGTGTGATTGCCCAAGCATGAGGATGTCATAGAGGCTCATTGTAGGTAATCTTCTCAGAACCAACAAGCATCATCCTTGAATTTTTTGGGCTCTCACATCTTTGACTTGGTTGTCATCCATAGACATGCTTGCCGATTTGCAGACAGATATGGCAATTGGCAAAGGATTCATCCGTCCTGGTTTGCATTCACCTCAGATTAAATCCTTTATGTTATGTTATGTTATATGATTTTTTAACGCGCACAGGTACTCCAAGCAGTGTCCTGGCGCAAGCACAGAGGGACTAATAATCTCGCCACTAAGCAGAGAGATAAGTTTAAAAAAAAACACAGGATCTTTGATGTTGCTAAGCGGGAACCGAAGGGCGTTCCATGCCTGAGCAGCCATAACAGCCAGGGAACAGCCACCAAGCTTGTGCCGGAAGAAGCGGGGCACTTTCGCCAGAAGAAGAGCAGAGGAGCGTAGCTGTGAATGAATGAATGTTGGATTTATAGAGCGCATGGTTACCCTGGGGCGTCCCAGCGCTGTACCACTGGGGAACCTGTCCTGGCTTTCCCTGTGAGATGGTCCCTTTACTGGGCATCCTCAAGGTGCAGCCAGGCATCCCCGACGGTGATGGGGCCGGAGTGGAGATTAAGCAAGCTGTTGCCCAGAGTGGCACCGTGGGACCCCATGGTTAGAGTGGCACCGAGGCGAGATTTATCGGGCCCGCTGACATTGGTCCTGCACCCGGCCACGTCAGGAATTGAACCCTGGTCCCGGGCCGACCTCTGCCTCTGTGTCTGCTGCCTCTAACCGTTGAACCACACTTCTCCACTTCCCACAGATGTCTCCCTGGGACGTAAAAAGAGAAGTGCTTCCGCAGATAAGTTGGCCCAAGACCATGCAGGGCACAATGGGCAATGGCAGGAGATTTGAATTTCACCCGGGCCCCCATGGGAAACCAGTGAAGAGATCGAAGATGACCTCGCACACTGCTTCTAAAGGGGATCTCTAAAAGGAGCTGAGCCGCCGCATTTTGCACCACCTGGAGTTTATTCAGGGAGTATGCCGGGATCCCCACATAAAGAGCATTAGCGTAATCCAGGCGGGAAAGAATGAGCGCGCGGACAACTGTCTCTCTTGCCGGCTGTGGGAGAAGAGGGGTACATCTTTTTAACATTTTGAGGAGATCAAAACAGCACCCTGAAAGTCTCTTACAGTGAAACAATATATATATATGGCTCCAGCACTTTTATTTGTGACCTAATGCATGTGCCAATCAAAATTAACTTCTAGAGGCATCACTGGTTCATTTAAAGTCAAATTGAACACCCAGGATTCAAATGTGGTGAGCAGGGAGAAGGCACAGATCTACTGTTTATGTAGGCAAGGGATTGATCCACAGGCTGATTCTCTGGGACTAGAATTAACATCTACATTTTTTAACTGTTCGTTATTCGCTGATCAACTAGAATAGCATCCACCTATGACAGTTCTTAAGTCAAATGTTATAATTGTACGTAGAATTATTAAGCTCTTGCGACTACAAAAAATAGTACTTATTTAATTCATGCTTAATTAGAAATCATGAACAGGTAAACACCCAGAATTCTTAGTTTACATAAACATTCTATCCAGTAAAAAACTGTTGACCCAGAACTTAACAAAACGTAATTTAATATGCAAACGGCCGACTGTTCAACACTCGTGGAAAGTCACATTCCAAAAATGACCATTTTACACCGAAAGCTGTTTACACATGTTAATGTGTGTGGCGTCTGTGTTTTTTTCATTGTTGACACTCAGTTGGGCAGCATTCAAGAGCCTTAGTGGTGGGGCCAAGACAAATGGAGTTGGCGTATCACGGGGCTCATCTGCGCCCTCCCACAGTCACAGTGCGCCTATAAACTTCTCATTCTATGCCAAGGGAACCAGAGTGATAGAACAGTTAAACTTAACGTGTTTCAGATATTCTAGGCCTCTCATTCATTCTACAATCACATACTTTTAAATCATGCTCATCTTCATCCATTTTAATTTTCAATACAGAAACGTTACTAGATTCAGAGACATTCTTGTTGGTATCCAGTGGTTTAAATTCGGTTGCAATTTAAAATTAAAGTACTCCCATTACTGCCTCATTCCCAGACTGCCATGCGCTGCCTATTCCCCCAGTTCCTTTGCGGCCGCCCTTCAAGGAGAGAAAAGGGTTACACTTTCAATAACCAATCAGTGCTATCAGTTCCACTGTTAAACAAATTATACTTGAGTTTGCCTGAGATTTCCCCTTTGTTGAAAGGTTCTTGGAGCTCACAGAGTCAAGGTACAGTTTGATTAAGAACTCTGCGTCATTGCCTTTGCTACAAAGATATATAATGAACTACTCAGTAAGTTAAGTAAAAGGGCAGAAGGTACAGAATGCACAAGTTAGCAATAGTGCACCAACAGGAGGGACCACTCGTCCTCCGGCTACTGACGGCGACTTAGATTTGAAATTGCCCGCGCATGTTTTCTTCCACTTAAGATTCAAGATGGCCGACGTTTACTTGCTCTTCTAGTCTTTCTAACAGCCAGGATCTTTCGATTAGAAGGTTCAAAGGAAGAAGAAAGGCTTAGAAACACCAAGCCTCCATCCACACACTATCATTCCTTTGGTCATCTAGAATAGAAACGATCACAGAAACCAAATCCTTCATTAAATGGAGTACTGTTTGTGGACATCAGATGTTTTTCCCACATAGACAGGACTGCTGGGAAACGTGTATCTTTATTAACTTACTCCTATGCAGCAAGAAGGATGCACAGTGATAATTAGAGTGCAATTGGACGTTGGCTTCGATTTTATGTGCAGGGAAGGTATGTGTTTATGTGGCTGCATCAGTATTTACAAGACTAGTTTCTGTAACAGAATGATGCACATATATCGAGTGTAATGGTGTGTACAGTGCGAAAGATGGTTTGGAGATGTTAGCTGTACTGTGCTTACCATCCTTTCCCTTCTAGAGGTCGAATCTGTACTTCATGGACCCGCAAGTTTTGGGATATCTCTGGTAGATGAAGCAGGGAGTGCACTGTGCACAAGGGAGGAACGAGGGGGGTCAGTATCCACTGAGCCCGATTCATCGCCGAAAGCTAACAGCAGTCAATAAAACACACAAATAGAAGGTGCTGATCAGCCACGGGCTTCCTTTTTCCTGCAGTAGGCTGGTCATCATTGCCATAGATGCAAAAGTCAAGATAATCTTTACAGGAAGGAGGCAAGCATTATACATTGTTGTTCTCTGTTTATCTACTTCTGTAGTCTCCAACCTTTTTCTGGAGGGAGAGCTACTTCTGATCATTGAAAATCATCATGATCAAGCTGCTTGCGCAGTGTTACCTGGCACCGCCACACCTACCTTCATTGACTTTAAACCTAATGTTCTTAGAGCCAGATACTATGATTTGAACAACATATTTTGACTAAGGGCACTATGACAGGGCTGCCATGTGTGTCAGTAAGAGCGTGGTTTTGGTATGAACATGTGTGCTTATGAATGGGATAAATATGAATGAGTGGAAGAAAGGCTGCGTCGTATGTGCTTCTGGCACAGGACATACCTTTTGCCATATTGGTCACTGTTACAGGTATAACACAAAGATACAACCATATTTTTAGATGGCAGAAATTTGAAGTGCAGAAAAATATTTAGCAAAAACATTCATAATATGGAAAACAATTCTGTACTTTAAATTACTTCCACTGGCTGTATTTTATTTTTCACTTATTAAATATGGCACTGTGTCTTCCAGTCATTGGGGGTAAGGTGCCTGCTGCATTAAAATGGGAGAAAATTAAACAGAAGAGATAACTTTATGTTTATATGTATTCCATAAAACTCACCATTTAAATTTGCTCTGATTTCAATTTTGCATTTACAAACAGCAGGCATCTTGCACCCAGTGGCCTGTAGACACAATGCCATATGTATAACAGAAAAATAGAGCCATTTGTTAAAATGGGAGGAATTTAAAGTGAAGAAACATGCTTCATAACATATTAAGAAATTTTTAGCTTAATTGAAAGTGGAGAAAAGCATTAAGACGTAATGTTTCATATAAATATTTTTCTTCACTTGAAAATTTTCCCATTTAAAAAGTAATGACTATTTCCCAATTATGAATATGGCACATTGTTTACTGGCAGCTGAGAGCCGCTGTTTGTAAATGTGATACTTTCAAATAGGGAACAATTTAAATAAAGTGCTAGCTTAATCATTAAGTTAACTTTCACTTTAGTTTTCCCCCATTTTAAAACATTATTTTGTTCTCAAACTCCAATATTGAGTTGACAAAGACTTTTATTTAAGACTTAAATAACTCAGTTCTTCAGTTCTTCAACTCTGTGCCTGATCCATGGTCATAATGCTCACCACAACGTTGCTCATTATCAGGCCATGCAATCTGCAGACTGATGATAATAATGTAAATAAACACAGCCTTCCCTTAACTCTAAAAGAAAAATATCACCCAATGCTTATTTAAAAATGAACTCAAGATAGTGAACTACTCTGAAGATGTCTATGAGCTACTGGTAGCTCGCGATCGACTGGATGGAGACAGCTGATGTAGTCGAACTTCCAGCGTATGTGCTGCTTCCACGTGAGCCTATTGGAAAGGCCTACTGTTCTGGTGAATGCCCTAGGGAGAAGGTATATATTATGGGAAAGTTATGGAAATCAACACAGTACACATAGCAGCTGTCTTTGCTCCAGACTGAGATGTATCTCCTTAATACATAATGCTTTAGTCAAGCTGTCAAAGCTATTTCTCCATTGGTCATTTGAACCTTTATTAGTTGAAATACAGCATTGAAAGGAAGTACACATCAACAATACATTTCTAATTTGTGAAGTCAGTGTGACTCAACAATAGGAACCAAGAATTACTAAATATGGTTAAAAAATATATTTTTGGATTACCATTCAATCCAGCATATATGCAGACCAGGAATAAGTTCAGTAAGTGCAGGAATACAAAAGTTATGCTGAAGTTTCTCAACAAGTTAACTCGCAACAGAATTATATATTGAATTACAGTAATCACAATTGTGTAAGTCTAGATTGCAGCACACTGGTGTGCCATAAGAACTTTAAAAGGGAAAGATTTTATCTCATACAATAGACCTAATATAAAGTCATCTATCAAAGCTCTCTAATTTGGGAGCTTGAAACAAAAAGAGAAAGGTGTCAGCATGATCAGACTTCAGTAGAAGTCCAAAGGAAAAGGAATACGTGTTTAGCATAAAGCTTCACATTTGCAAAAACAGGGCAAGCAGAGAAGTCTGTGCCTCTCCAATTTAAAAAATAACAAGAGATTGAGAACATTCCTATCTATCTCACACCACCAGGGACCAACAAGGTCACTAATTGAGTGCACTTGCAACATCAGTTCAGCTTCATACTGTATTGAACTGCAGTATTGGTTCTCAACCTTGAACATCTTGCCATCCTGGTACATGATGAACAGAAAGCTTCTTTTGACCATTGTTTCTCCATGTTCACTGCCAAGTTTCCCTTCAGGCCTCTCTAAAAGTTGTCTAATGCAGATAGTGTTTTTCTCTAGCTAACAAATATCATGATTTTAAACCTGCAAGGAAAGAAGAAAACATGCTGGCAAGGCAAACTACATTTCAGTGGAGGCCTGTAGTCATGCTAACTTTCGTTTAAGCATTTAATGTGCATTTCGAATACATAGTTATACATGCACGTGTAGCTTCAAGAAGAAATGTAAAACATGAGTAAATGAGTATATATTTACATCTGCAAATGTCACTTTCAAAGTAAATACCGTATAACTTGAAATGCAAGGGGAGAATGTTAATGAGACATACATCTCTTCATGGTTAAACTGAAAATTAGTGCACACATGTATGTAAATCTATAGTTTCTACAGTGAACACATTTCAATAATGCATTTTAATGTTTCACACATTTTATTAAAGTTAAGGCACACATTGAATATAATGTCAAGTGCACATATATAGTTTGCACTTTGTGACACATGAGGATGGAGTCTAAACTAATCTGCTCCACTATGAAACAGGGTGATGGTGCCTCTTCCACTATTGAATGTCTCAGATCTGTGGCCTGGGACCACAGAGTTGGGAGAACACAGTAATTTAGTGTAATGTGAAGGGCATTTGTAAAGCACTCTGTTACTCCAGGGAGTGTCCTGACACTATGCACCTCATGTGTTGACAGTTAGAGAGAGCTAACCATTTCGCCTGATTAAAAAGACATGTCTTCAGTTTCTTCTGAGCCTGGAAGGTAGCTAATATGTTCAATAACTCCAAAGGGAGTTTGTTCCATGCTGACGGTCCTAAGAAGGAGAAGGACATGTCACCCACTCTAGATGGCAGAATCCTTGGGACTTTAGGTCAGGAAAAGGTCAGTTGAGCAAAGACACCTGGATGGAGCATAGAAAGAGACCCTAGCTCTACGGCACCCTCACCAGTTTTATGGAGGGCCCTATGTACCAATAACAAGGTCTTTAAACTGATCCTTTTCTGAACAGGGAGCCATTGCAATGTCCTTAGATGTGGGGATACATGTGCTATCAGTGTTAGGCCTAGAAGAATATGAGCTGCTGCATTTAGAACCGCCTGGAATTTGCTTTGTCGAATACGCAGGCAGTCCCAGATACAGAACATTACAGTAGGTAAGCCTTGATGAAATTATGGCCTGTACTACCTGTTTCCAAGTCGAGAAAGAGAAAATTCAAAAACGTTTTTAGCATACGCAACAGGCCTAAGCATGTCCCCACCACTGCATTAACCTGAGGCAAAAACAAAAGCCCGACATTAAATTTTGTGCCTAGATTCCTAGCCAAGCTGGTCTGGCATAGTGGAGGGGGATCGTCCACAGACCAAAAGCCTGGCAAGGCTCATGTATCTTTACACCAAAAAAGAGTAGCTATGTCTTTTTGGCATTACATTTGAGCTGATGAAATGTCAGCAATTGGAACACTGCTGTCAGAGAGGTTCTATTTTTTTGCCAGGGAATATGCCATCACTGCCCCAAGAAAAGAGTAGCTGGGTGTCATCAGCATAAGAAATAATTTTTTTCCTGGGCCTCTGCCAAAAGAGGAAAGTAGAATAAGATAAATATTAAATAACGTAGGACTCAAAGCTGAGCCCTGAGGCACTCCCACTTGCAAATCACGCAACCCAGATGAATAAGAAGCATACCAGACGTCTTTACCCCTTCCCTCAAGGACTAAGGCCAACCATTACTATGCAGACCCCCTAAGACGGGCCATGAGTGTGGTATGGGGTACCATGTTGAAGGGTGCAGAGAGATCTGACATAATCAGCATTGCCCTACCTCTGAGATTTAAGACACCCCTGACCTAATATACCACTTCCACCAGCGCAGTCTCAGTACTGAAACTGGGGTGAACGCCATATTGGTTTGGATGTAATAAATTGTTCTTTTCCAGAAACTGGAAGAGCTAATGGTTAACATGCTTTCGAAAGGGCTGAAAGCAAAGAAATAGGTCTGCAATTGTATGATTCACCAGAGTCAGGCTGATGTTCCCTCAGCAGCTGCAGGATTTTTACCTGCTTCCAGGTGGGAGGCACTATTGCTGATGACAGAGAATCATTAGAAAGTTTATTGGCCACCGGAATAATGATGTCTGCCCCTGAAGCCAGCAGGCACTGGGGCAAGTGTCGGACGGAGATCTGAACTTAAGGCTGTGGATCACTAAAAGAGATCCTAGCAAGGAGATGGGATCAAACCATTCAAGAGTCATAGTAGCATTCTGCATTGAATATGGCTGCATATTGCCCCCTCCATCTGCATAGCAGGGAGAAGACTGGCCTGGATATTCACAATCTTAGTCTGAAAGTAATGAGCTAATTGTTTACACCCAACACCAGAGGGTTCCTGGAACCCAACACTAGCCTCAAAGGACAGAAATGTTTTCATTATTTTGAAAATTTCCCTAGACTTGTTACCAGCCCTAGCAATTCCTCCTTCAAAGTAGGCTTTTTTTGCTGTTTTGATCTCTTTGTAATATTTTTTATTTAATGCATCCTTGTACCTGCCTTTAGCGTTAAGATTATAAGATTGCCGCCACTGTTATTTCATGATGATTACATCCCCTCTTGACCTCTTTGAGGGAGTCAGTGTACCAGGGACATGAAGCCTTAACTCGGTGTGAGAACCGTAAAAGTTCAGGCTCCAGCTCTTGGGTAGTAGAGCCAATCCAAGAGAAACATTGTTTACATCACATGCGATATATCGCATGCCATTAGAACGCAAGTGTTATAATGACTTGCTGTAAGGGGCAGAAGGTGTTGGATTTAAAATCCAACACCTTCCCTACTGTTGCACAGCCTGGAGTTGAAATAGTAAATCATACGATTTCAACATCCGGCGGCCTCTACAGCATATCGTTGTAACGACTTGCATTGTAATGGTATGCAAAGTAACATCGGGGTCGTTGTAATGGCATGCGATATATCGCATGCGTTGTAACGTGGCCTTTTCCCAATCCAACTGTCAAAAACGCCAGCATCTGTAGCCTGCATCTATAACCACATCACCTTGATGGAGAAGGCAGTATCTCCTCCATAGCACTGATAAATGCCACTGACTGAATTTAAGGAAAGTACCTCAACATATGAGATGCTGGTTCAACCTGGAATTACGTCTTTCCTAATGATGGCCGCCTAAATGTAATATTATGGTGGCCAGACTAAACTAACAGAATGGGAGTATCCACTTCCAGTGTTACAATAGAAAAAACCTGGTTTAACACATGACCAGCTTGGTGCATGGGATTGAACACATATTGAGACAATGCAAAAGTGGATATAGTAAGGAGACCACTCTTCTTCAATATTATCCTTATGGAGGTCAAAGTCTACCATCCTTCTCAGCAACCAACATCGCAGGTCGAAAAGAATTTCTGTGAGAGAGGCAATGGATCTTGCCAAGAAATATGATCTTATGACAGCCCTGTCCTCCTCCTCTAACATCCAGGTGATCACTGGAATTGGCAGGATCATCCACCCACCTAGGATTATAAGACCACAATCAGAACTCACCACTATACCTATGTCTCCACCTTCACAAATTCACACCACCATCTGCAAGGTAAACTGCATGCTAATCACAGCTGTGCCTCCTCACAGCTTCTCCAGCTCTTCTGCTTGGCAGGCTTCTTGGTCCAAAAGAGTTATAAAGTTCAGGGGTTTGGCCCCACTTTTTATAGCCCATAATCTTTTGTCGTCTCAGGCAGAACCAGTTCTGCTTTCTCTGGTGGGGCTTCCTTGCAGGAGGTGGAGACGGCATTGTCAGAGGCAGACCAGGCACATTCAGGTGCAAGTAAATCTCTTCCCCCACTCTAAATGCAGCCCTGGTCTATTCAGCTCTTTCCTGACCCACCGAGACTATCCAGGGCCACGGCTCCTCCCCATCCCCTGTCATCCAAAACCCTGACAGTCAATCCACAGCCCCAGCAGAGGCCTACTGGATGGCTGAGCAAGAGGTATTTTCAAACACAGAATGTAAAAATCACCTTCACTAAAGATTCTGAGTTCAGGCGTACTAAACTTTATTTTTCTACCTAGTTCCCAGGGCCAGTCATGTTTATAAGATGTTATAAACAAACCCCCATTCTATCCTATCGGAACAGGTAGCCTTGCAATAGTGAAAAACAAAATTGGCAGTAATTTACTATCAGGACATGCCATACACACCATGGCATGTCCTACATTTCACATACACTGCACCCTGCCCACAGGGGTACCTTGGGTCTACCTTAAGGGTGACTGACATGTAAGAAAAGGGACGGTTAGGGTCTGGCAAGTGGGTACACCTGCCAACTCAGCATGGCAGTCCCAGACTACACACAGGCTCTGCAATGGCAGGCCAGAGTTACAGGCCATTTGCGTGGGTGGCACAATCCAGTGCTGCAGCCCACTAACAGCATTTGATTTACAGGCCTTGGCATGCTCAGTGTACTTTACTAGAGACTGACAGGTAAATCAAATATGCCAATCATGGAAACACCAATCCATAACACAATGTACAACAGGAGCACTTGCACTTTAACAATGAGCAGCAGTGAGAAAGTGCGCAGAGACGCTAAGCCAGCAAAAACAGAGTAAAAACTGGGAGGTCAGAAAGCAAAAAAATCAGGGGAAACACACCAAAAGGAGCTGATGACTCTGTTCTTAAATGGTTCTCTTCATTTCTACTTAACCGATCCCAACTCATAAAAATCAACGTCTCGATGTCTATCTCTCCCATAACTTGAGGTGTCCTGCAAGGCTCAGTCCTTTCTCCCACACTCTTCAAAATTTACATGGAACCCCTAACTACCATTCTAAAACAAGTAAATATCTCCTATTACCTATATGCCGAAGACACCCAGCTCTACCTAAAAATATCTCTCTCTTAACGACATCCACAACTTAACTGCTCATTTTAAATAGTTCAAAACTGACTATCACAATACCATCTCAAACTCAACCAAGAAAAAAACGAAATTCTCATCTTCTCCAATTTCAACCACCCCTCACAGATCTAAGAATGGATAAATTAATTGAACTCCCTAAACTGCAAGCTTACTCTAGCTGACTCAGCTAAATCTCTAGGGATCTCTCTGGGCTCTAAGCTAAACATGAGCTCTCACATAAGCTCCACTGCAAAGGGCGCCTTCTACAGCCAAAATCTCCTCCACAAAATCAAGCCTTTCCTACAACCCAATGACGTAAAAAACACAACACAAGCTCTAGTTCTGTCCAGACTAGACTGTGGTAATGCCACACTTACTGGAGTACCCTAAGCACATGTAGCCACCATGACAGCTACCCTAAACTCATCAGCAAGAATGATCACAGGAGCTTAGAAACGTGAGCACATCAACCCCTCGCTGAAAAACCTAAAGTGGCTTCCTATCGAAGCACATGTTTCAGGGCGGCCTGTCTAACCCACAAAGCCCTACACATTAGCAATCCAGATTGCCTCGCAGCCAAACTCACAAAAGCAGAAGAAGCTCCAATACTCTCCTTCTCATCCCCCACATGAGACACAAACGGAAATTTCTCTCATGCTCTTTCTCCGGCAACTCCCCAAAAATCTGGAACTCTCTCCCAATACATATCACGAGCTTCAAAAGACCATTAAAAGAATATTTCCTTAACCGTCATCTCTATCAGTCTGGAAGAAAGCTGCTCTATGTTACCTCAACTCCTCAATAGAACCCCTCCACTCTGCCTGATTGTAACTTTTACTACATGCTTTAAATTTAAACCTATCAAGAATCTCTTTTTTTTAATGTACTGTGACTGTTTATGACTGTTGCATACGTTGTTGTAAAGCACTCTGATACTCCTCAGGTCGTGTCAGCGCTATAAAAAATCCCTAAAATAAATAAATAAAATGCACGTACGTGAATGCAAATTATGTCAGAGCATTACATAAGGAATCTGGAATGTACGTGCCAGGCACAGTGGTGTGGCTAGGTAGGTACAACATATGCAAAAGAAACAATTGATGGACGGAATGCTGGACAATGCAAACATTCACCCCCAGTCACAGGGATCTGGGTTAAATCCATAATTCTTTTGCTCACCACACCACCCCAGTTTGGACCCAGCCATATGCAAATCAGTCTTGACCCTGTTCCTTGTGGGAAGAGTGCAGCCTGAACTGCCAAGCCACGTCCTCCCTGGACCGGAAACAAGCATCCTGGGACCGGTTTCAGGGCATCACCCTTCATCAGCCTGGCTAGCTTGAATCCAGTGGTGTAATGAGCATGGGACCCACATCTGGGCATACCCTCCCCACTTAGGGTGACATATGCAAAAGAAACAATTGATGGGCGGAATGCTGGACAGTGCAAACATTCACCCCCAGTCACAAGGATCTGGGTTAAATCCATCATTCTTTTGCTCACCACACCACCCCAGTTTGGACCCAGCCATATGCGAATCAGTCTTGACCCTGTTCCTTGCGGGAACAGTCCAGCCCGAGCGGCCAAGCCAGGTCCTCCCTGGATTGGAAACAAGCATCCTGGGACCGGTTTTAGGAGGGGAGAGGTGGACACAACCCCATTACACTCCTTAATAGACTCGGTCAGGCCTGAGGATCTTTGTCGGATACACAACCGACCCTGACACAGTACACCTTTTTGTCAGCACAACATGGTAGCCTCGCTAGGCTGGACATTTTTTTTACCCATTACATAAATGCAGGCCTCTTACCATGAGGAGTCTCTGATCATTCCCCAGTGATGGTCACCCTCGCTGGCCCGGTCAAGGAATCAGTGTTGCCCTCATGGATACCATCTTGGCATATAAAGGATAGAAAACTCCAGGACAAATTACGTGAATGTACAAACCAGTATTTCCTGGAGAATCTAGGATCAATAAATTCAGCTTGCACCCTGTGGGAGGACTTTAATACAATGTTGTTTGGCCACACCCAAGCCATTATCGGGGGTCAAAAGGAAGGAACATGCAATTAAGCATGATGAGCTTGAAAGAGGGATAATTACTCTAGAACTTAAACTGATGGATGGAGGGAGGCAGGACCCCGAATTGACACATCATCTTCAGCTCAAACAATGGGAATTGAGGGACCAGGCAGAGGGTGCTTCCCAGGAGCATTCCTGGTTACACAAAGGTGGCTGTACGATATTGGAAATAAGGCTAATAAACTTATCGCCTGGCTACAAAAGCTAGATAGGGGTAAGAACTGGGTTGTAGAAGTCTAAGACCTGGCGGGGGAGCCCCATACACTCATGATGGACATAGAAGAGATGTTCATGACATACTACGGAACCATATATGCCTCTGGGACTACTCGCACCAACCAGGATTACACCGATCTCTTGAAAGTTATTTGCCTTATCATCTCTCTCATCAGAAGACAGGGAGACACCAGATTAAGACCTGATAGAGGACGAGGTGAAAGGAGTGATCCGGGGGCTTCAGCCCGGTAAGGCAGTGGGGCTTCACGGCCTCTCAGTGGAACTATCCAAATATATAGCTGATAAAACAGCACATGTTCAATATGTTTGAGGAAGCCAGACGTGCAGGCATTCTTACAGCCAACCAGCGAATGGCCAGGATAGTGGTTCTTCCTAGGAAAGGTAAACCCCCTCAGCCGGTATCTCCTACAGGTCCATCTCTCTGCTGAACTTGGAGGCAAGGTCCTGGTGAAGGCCTTGGCCCACAGACTGGTCAAGGGGATAACTAAGATAGTACACCTGGATCAGTTTGGATTTATGCCCCTCAGGGGCGCCAGGCTGAACCTGAGGCAGCTATACAGAGTGGTATACATGATGGCGAATAAGAGGAAATGGGGCACTTACAGGGACTCATTAGTGTAAGATTCCAGGTCTGGATCGGAGAAGGCAAATATGAGGATTGCACAGCACTTGGAGTCATTCATACCCATTCATTAATGAACTGTTTACTAATGTGTGCAATTGCTTTTAAGCCAGCCTCTATGCCAGAAAAAGAAATATTGTCATTGGCAATCACATGTTCGGAGTGTACTGAGCATCAGTTTGACAAAGATATTTATAATGAAACAAACTAAATAAATATTTGTACAATGAAACAATAACGATCTGTTGCATCAACCCCATAAGCTAAACATGGCTCAATTCACCTGTGGGCTTCAGGTGTAAATAAGCAGCAATTAAAGTTGTCTTGCATTTCTTAGCTTTTGTAAGTGATAGTGATTTATCAACAGCGATTTCATTGCCTTTTTACCAATCTTCACAGTAGAGAAAGGCGCATTATAGTGGTGGGTAGTCCAGTCAAAGTTCAGGTCAAAGAAAGCTTTTTTCGATTTCTACATCAGACAAGCATAAAAGCACATCAAAAGCATAAAACACATCAATCAATTCATAAGTTAAAAAGTTTCATACAAGTATAAACATAATCTACAATACATTACAAGTTAAACATTATTAAATTAGCAAAATCCCTCGTCCAATTAGAATCAATTAAATATTGACTAAGAACATCCTTCAAAAAGATTACTATCCTAAAAACACTGTGCTCATTATCTAGATGTTGAAGTGCAAGAAGAGCAAGTCGACATTGACGAAGCCCATACAATTTTAAAACTGGTACTAAGTATGTTCTCCTTACATGGATATAAAATCTACAAAAGAAATCCACGTGAATCGTAGATTGGTTGGAATTGTTATCACAAGGGCAGAGTTGAAGGATTTGGGACCAGTCATTCATTATAGGTAAGTGACTAGTCTATGAAATACCCCCAACCTAAATCTAGTTAATAAAAACCTATCATAAACCCCTGGTACAAAAGTTAAATAGGGTTGAATGTTAAAAGTAGTTCTAATCAACTGATTGTACAGGCTGTAGGTTTCAATATCTCAGATGACATTCTAATAGTGTCCAACAGCAGAAGGCCTTCTTTTCTTAATTCTTTCCTTGTTTTTGTCCGAATAGATCTGGGATTGGTAAAACACTCTATACAGCCAAGATCTTTTATTTAATTGTGGACGTATCTTATCCATGGTATCTTTAGGGCCCCTTCCAGTTTCAAGGTATCTGATAAGATGTCTCTGTTTAACTTTGCCTTATCTTTGGTCCAGAACCTGTGCCATAAAAGCACAGGCTCAAGCTTTATTAAATCAGAGATGAAGGGAAGTACCAATTCCGTATGGCATCCACATGATGAAATACTATTCGGAACAGATAAAATGTATCTTAAGAAGGAATTTTCTATGCCTTGGATAGGAAGCAGATCAGTGAACCCCCAGACACCTGCACCATACACTACTGATGAAACACACTTTGCCTTATAGATTTTAATGAGCTTCTCAGGTGGTCTTTTTCCCAAATTCCTAGCAAAGTTAGGGAGGCAGATGTTGTTCTTAGGAGTACCAATTTTTTCGCTGCAGCTGCTTGTGCCCAAGTGTCGTTATGAGCAAAGGGGATTCCCAGATATGAAGACCTTTTGGTTGCCCCAATCTTCTGTCCTGACACAAACATATCTTTACATTTCTTGATACCGTAGCCGCAGCGCATAATGAAGGTCTTGGAGGAGTTAACTCTTAAACCAAGCTCTTTCATAAAAAGAGAGAAACTATTGAGCACCCTCTGAAGACCAAATTGTGTGTGGAACATCAGCACCACATCATCTGCGTGAACGTCCGCCCACTTGTGGGAAATCTTGGTTATCTTTAAAAAAGAGACTCCCCCAAACCATTAATGTAAAGATTAAAAAGGAACGGAGCCAGGACACAGCCTTGTCTGACTCCGCTCCTTATCGGTAATGCAGCTGAGCACTTACCCTTCAATCCACAGCGCACACGTGCCTCGGCATCACTATAAAACCACTTAAGAAAATGTATAATCTGAACATCAACTCCCATACCTTTTAAAATTGACCAAAGTTACCTGTGGATCACACAGTCAAAAGCGGCTGTGAGGTCCACAAATGCTAAAAACAGATTCCACTTTTTAGCCCTCATGTATTTCCCCACTAAGATAGACAGATTTAAACCCTGTTCTACCATTCTCAGACTCGCACGAAAACCATATTGCAGGACAGATAGACAGAGTTCTCCTCTGCCCAATTCTGGAGGCGTTCTAAAATTATTGTGCTTATTACTTTTGTTACAGTGTCCAGAAAGGAGATTGGCCTGTAACATCCCGGGTCCTGTCTATCACTCTTTTTGAAAATAGGCACAATGGTAGATTCTACCCATGTAGATGGAAAAGCAGTGCTACAGCTAGCAGTAATCACCTGGACAATGATGGGCCCCATCAGGTCTCTTTCTTTTTATATATGCTAGAGATGTAATACTGAGACCTTTGTCACATGCTAGACTATCTATAATAATTGCTTGATTCAAGGCTGCTCCCATAATCTGCCATGGGGATAGCCACAAAAGTATGGTACTAGCATTGGTGCGATTCTCTATGAAACGCACTCCGAGTTTCTCGTGGAATATGAAATGTGATGTATATAGCAGGACTGACAAAACCTTTCTGCAAAAGAGGTTTTCCCCCACCTGAATAGTACCTCATTTAGAAGTACCCCAGATCCCTGCCCCATACATTGCCACAGGAACACATTGTGTTTTATAGATCTGTAATAATGGCAGGAGTGTACCCCCTCAGGTATCTGCGAGAGATTAAACAGGGAACCAACAGCTCTTGAGAGATGTAACCTACAGTTTGTAATACTTGGTGTCTATGAGCCCGAAGAAGAATGAAAGGTGAACCCAATATATGAAAAGGTGTTTGTTTTTTCAAGACGTTCATTAAGAAAAGTAAGAATGGGCCCGCAAATTTGTTTCGCCCCCAAGTCATTATAAACAATTTTGTGAAGTTGGCACGGCTTTTGTTGATTGAGCCATCGGCACTGCATCATCAGCATGGTGCATTGCAGGGATAGGTGCTCCACCAACTCTAGGTACTTCAGTATAGTGCGTAAATATGAACTTACATTTTTAATGTAAAGTGTAAATAAAAGATTGGCTAAAACACACCTCTACCTTACGCCACATGCAATATCAAATCTACTAGAAAGTTTGCCACTTGCCCCATGTGTAATCCTTGCTGACATATTCGCGTGTACAGTTGCTAAAAAGTGCACAAGAGCCTCATCCAATCCCATAATCAGGAGGGTCCTCCAAAACATAGACTGATTCACACAAATAAAGGCTGGAGACAATTCCATAAAAACGAAATAAAGCGGGGAGTGTTTGGCGATTGCATTCTCGCCTATAATAAGATTTAGGTGAAGACATTGCTCTAATGTGCCCATTTTTTTCCTAAACCCAGCTGTGCAATATATTTTTTCTATGGATCAATCACTAATACTTTATAAATAACTCTCCCTAATATTCTAAGTGTGGTATCAAGAAGAGAGATTGGGCGATAATAGCTGGAATCTGAACGGTTACCTTTCTTAAATAATTGAGGTGAACCACTAGCTAGGTGGGGGTGTATGTGGAAGACAATTAAAAATGTTAGTCAGAAGTGGTTCCCAGAGATCAATGTTACATTTTAATAAATCTATAGGGACCCTGCCTGTCCAAGATGCATTTTCACTGATGCTCTGTAGAATAGACTCCACAATTTCAGACACCAAAATGATGAGTCCAACTGTGTTATAAAATTAATTGTGAGCTGATTAATGGAACAATTAGTTGAGTAAACTCTGGAAAAATGGGCCACCCAAACAGCACTGGAAATGTGACAGCTAGTCACGGTCGTGGCACAAGTAAGAATTTTGGTGGAAGTCACTGTCGGGCAAAAATACTTAGGGGCTGATTACGAGTACCGCGGTCTTCAGGCCGCTGTCCCCATGGTGGCAGTCCAACCGCCGTCACCTAGACGGTCTGACCCCCGGATTATAAGTCTGGTGGTTTGACTGCCACCAGACTGCGACAACGCCGCCGGCACCACGAGGATCCTGAATCCAACGGTGCTGGCGGTGTTTTGAGTAGGAAGGAATGGAGGCGGTGCCGAGCCCGGCACTGCCATCCATATTCTGACTTGCCCTTCAGCAAGCCTTTTCGAAGAGGTGAAACCGCCATGAAAAAGCTGTCAGAATGGCAAATAAGGCCCCCAGGCATTGTTGCCCACTTTGTTATGTGACCTCGAGAACATGTTGTGGCTCCCTATGCCTGCACTGTTGTGCGTGCATTGTGGGGCATGCACAACTTGGGGCAGGCCAGCAGTGCAAGCACGACAGTGCAGGCACTGCTGAGCTGCTGAATTGGCTTCAGGCTCACTCAGTGACTAAGACCCCCATGCAACATGGCATCACTGCTCTTACCTGCACGGGCCACGGCTAATGGCTTGAATGTCCTTTCAAGGGGTTTCCAAATCCTGAGCTTTCACATTCGAGGACAAATTGACCCAAATTTGTCAAACCACAAACGTTTGCCCATGCAGAGAAGGTAATTCTGGAACAGAAAAACATTCATAACCATCACAGTCCATTTGTGCAGAGTCCCATATCTCCTGAAAGAGTAGACTATCGTAGTCTTTCATAAACAATTGCCACTCGCGTCGGGACATCTTTGCATGTAGACCAACTATATTCCAACTCAAAATCCTTAATTTGTGGAGATGAAATTGGGTACTATAAAGTTGAGGAAAGTGGTAAGTTGCTCAGATTGCTCGATGGCTGGCCCGTTCTGCATTCTAGACTTGTAGGAATAATTCATTATCAGCAGGCCTGTCAGATTTGTAAATCTATTCCTGACTTCCAAAGTTGGTAGGTAGCCCTGTAGTTGTGAATTTGCTGAAGGTATATAAAAGAAGATCAGAGGTAAGACAACAATTCCTGTGCTGAACAATGCTGTATCCGCTTGCAGTTTCAGGGGGTTCTTCACTCAGGCCTGATGTTGAGCTAATCTCCATACAGTCCACTGCCATATATTTATTTGATGGCCCTACTCAACCCACACTGCAAACTATTTAAAACTTGATGCATCCCATCATTTTGAAGTTCTTGTACATGCATAGCCAATGGATTATGTTATTACGCAGTTGATCCCAGGTTTCAGATTGATTATGTCTAAGAGGGGGAACTAATCTAAAGGCGACAGGATGATGGCAGTAAATTCATAACCGTTTGATTAGAAGTGAATGCAGAACTCGGCCTGCGCCGCGGGGTTTGCAAGGCAGTTTTCAGGCTCCTGAATTGTGGCTATAGAGCAAGCCTACCTCAGCAGGCATTTGGGGGCTTTGAGTCCTGGAGCCCTCCTGGAAAGTGTAAGATGGTTTATTTTGCTAATTAGTTTATGTTGCAGTTTTTGTTTTATTGTGCTGCTTCTTTTGAAGCCTGACCCCACCCAGAACAGCTTGGTGGAACAGTGGTCAGAGCCTGCCTTCCGCTTGACTTCTATATGGCACCTGCAGGGTGACGTGCCACTCGTATGTGTAGATGGTGTCTGGCCTTGAGGCTATTGCCGCAGTCACTACCCAAACCTTACCTTCCTTGTAACTTTGCCCGCTGAGCAAATGTGGCCTGGTTCTTTCAGACCCTTTATCATATTATTTTCCTTTTATTTATGGTTCTATAATTTCTTTTCCTTGTAACCCCCAAGGCTGCTTGGACTTGACTTTTTCTTTTGAGCTTGTCTATTGTGTTAGTTTATGTCTCCAGGTACTTTTTATTTCACTGCTTATTTTCAGGCTTAAACCCTACAGTATAAAGCTGGACAGAGCTCCGCTCAGAAAATGCATCCTGCCTTTATTCTGACTTCAAAATGATGCCTGCAGTGATGACAAGCATGCCTCAAGTATTGGATGCTGACTGACCTTGGCGCTCTTGCTGCAATCACTGCCCATGCATTAAGGGATAGGCACCAGAAGTATGAAGCATTTTACAGCTTGCAAATGGCCCAAATAGGGTTCATGAGTGGATATTAGGAAGGGGGGTGTTAAGGGTGTCCCTTGCTAATAAAGAGTCACACTGATATGTAGAAATTTTTTGAGAATGCAGTCGTAAAACATTTGCAGTTACCACCAACTTCAAGTTGTTGGTAAACCATTCCCAAACCAATAGGGGTCCTATAGGGACCCCTTCCCCTTTGAGAATGTGGGCGCCAACATTGACAATTTATCACCATTTCAAAAATGGTGGTAACCCATTCGCAAATGGGAAGGGGTCCACAAGGGACCCCTTCCCCTTTGAGAATTGTTGGCAAAATATTTTTTAAGAGCAGGCAGTGGTCCCACGTATCACTGCCTACTCTTAAATTCTTTTTAAAGTAAAAAAATTTTCTTTTAAAAAAAATTGTTTTATTTAAAAGCAATCATAAACATGGTGGTCTGCTGACCCCAGCAGCCCACCCTCCCTGTGACGGCAGCGAATCATAGTGGATTGCAAATTGCAACCTACCTCATTCAATATTCATGAGGTAGGTCATTTGCGACTTACTAGGAATCACTATCTGTCTCAAATTGCATTTTTTTGTGACTCGCAAAATGAAATGTACTAATGTGTCTCAGACCCATTAGTGTTATTCAAATAGGTCACAAGGGACCTGACTCATCAATATTCATAAGGCAGGTCGCAATTTGCGACCCTTTGGGAATAGGCAATAAAACAGGGATAGTGGGCTGCTGGGTACATCAGACCACCATGTCTGTGTTTGCTTTTTAAATAAAGCTACTTTTTTTTTCAAATGCAGGCAGTTTTCCTTAAAGGTAACCGGGATGCATTTGAAAGAAAAAAATGAAAAGAGTTCCTTTCATTTTTTAAGGGCAGGCAGTGGTCCGTAGGAGCACTGCCAGGTCTGTAAAAATGTTAGCATCCCAATTCACAAATGGGAAGTCATCCATTGTGGATCCCTTGCCTTTTTGCGAGTGGCTTGTCCCCAGCTTTAAGCTGGTGGTAACGCCGAATGTTTTGCAACTGCATTGCCATTGGCAAAACATTCCTACATACCAGTCCAACTCGCTATTAGGAAGGGACACCCTTAACACGCCCCTTCCTAATAGCAACTTGCAAACTCTATTTTGCGAGTCGATAATAGGTTACTGATTTGCAAAATCGGGTTGATACATGCCAAAAAACATTTTATCGGTCACAAATAGCCCGATGCGCCATTTGTGATCAGTAAAATGCTACGTACATCTGGCCCCAAGTTTTCTTACATCAGGAATTGAGATTTCCTAATTGCCATTCAGGAGAATTGCAATTAGGAAATCGCAATTCTAGAATTTTTTACATGTGTCCCTTAATTTCTTGTAACTTAGCCCTCTGGCTGAAGGTTGCCTAGCCTTCTTGGACTCTTTTTTTAAAGTTATTTTGGTTTAAAAAAAAAAAGATGTTATACTTTCTTTTCCATCTAACACCTGAGGTTGCTTGGACTCATCTTTTTATGTAGAGAATTCAAGACCTCACGTACAAACTTTAGTATATACTTATATGTGTATGTAACTTTGTGGTCTCTGGAGATCAGACCTAGGACTGTCCATCTGCCTCTATTTACTGTCTTGATGGAAAACAACCAGTAGAGGTCACTAAAATACCAGAACTGCTTTCTTCTAAGGTACTTTCTTGTTTTTCTTTTTCTGGCAGCTGCCTCTATTTAACTTAAATGATAGAAAACGATCAGCAGAGGTCAGTAAAATATCAGAATAACTTTAGCATTCTCGAGATTGCAGTCCATAGAAATTGTCGTCCACAGGCACCCGTAAACAATAATATTTTCTTGAAATCTTGTATTTTCAGTGATATGACAACCGAAGATCCTGATTTTATATTAAAAACAGAGCTTTGGACGATACAATTTTCCGGCAAAAATAAATATTTCTAGCCATGTGTTCCCATACCTGACGTGTCACGCAGTTTGGTGCTTACTTTCCCTCCATGTTAAAGAACAGTAGATGTTTCAGCACCGAGGCTAATGTGCTGCATAGCTAAATAAATATAAGGTCCCAAAGGCGAGACCGATTGCATTGCAAATGCTTGTTGTTTTAAGTTATTGTGTTTGTTCATGTCGCTGGTTTGTTTTTATTTTGCCACATCTTTTCATGAAATCTGGTCAGAGCCAGATTTCCACCTTTCTCCTGCCTTCACAATGACACATGCTGTGCAAACACAAGCATAGTCTGTAAATCTGGGTCATGATCCAAATTTAAACACCTGGGGCCCGATGCAGGTAGCCAAATACCGGAAGATAACGACCAAAATTACCGAATGTTGGCCGTTACCGACCGGTATTGGGCTTTCCAGATGTAGGTGGCATTTTTGAAAGATTCGGTATTTTACCGAATCGGTAATTTAAGGATTCGGTAAAATACCGAATTCTTAACATACCAATTCGGTAAAATACCGAATCCAGGAAGTAGGAAGCACTAAAGTTAGTGCATTCCTAGTAAAGGATTAATTATTTACCACCAACAACTATAAGTTGGTGGTAAATAATGAAAACCCTTGAAAAAGCTTTTTTTTTGCTTTTCCAACAGTGCCATGTTGCAGACATACATGTATGTCTGCAACATGTGCACCCATACACAATTGAGGGGTTCAACAGGGTGTCAAAGTGACACCCTGCCACCCTTCAATGTTTCCCCCAATTACCGAATCGGTATTTAACGATTCGGTAATTGACATTCATTCCTATGGGCCTCCAGGCCCATAGAAAGGAATGGCAATTACCGAATCGGTAAATACTGATTCGGTAATTACCGAAAATTACCGATTCGGTAATTTTTTCGGTAAAATTACCTACATCCCATTTGCCTGTTCTTAAATACCGAATCGGTATGATTCAGTATTTAAGAATCGGTAATCTGGGATTACCTACATCGGGCCCCAGATCACTATTTTGTCACTGATACTTGGCTCAGCACCAAAATTAAGCCATCATTTTCTATTGCCATCACATATGGCTACATTATCATCAAATTTAACTGCCCGCACAAAACGGAGGAAGGAGTTAATGTCATGTTTTATAAAAAATTGCTACTGTACTATTCTAGATACTATCCTCATCAATGGCCACAAAATTATTATTTTTCGAATATATATTCCCTCTTATTTTTCTCCATGGGTGTAGCTCTGCTTTACATACCCACTCAGCCCATGAAAGGTTTTAGTACCACATTAGGTGAGATTTTGGCACCTTATATGATAAGGACTTTGGTGCTAGGAGACTTTGGGCGAGATGTACAGCGCTTCCAATGTGGGAGTCTTAATACCTTGGCTGCTTAAGATATTCCCCTGCTGTGCTGGACGGTAATAAAAACGGGTGTGGTCATGAGGAGCTCAGCTCGTCATGAGCACAGAAGGGGTTAAATTGCAGCATTTTGCGACTCCAAATTGGAATTTACAACAGTGTCTCAGAGATTCCTAATGGGGTCGCAAATTGCCTGCCTCAATAATATTCATAAGGCAGGTGCAATTTGCAACCCCATTCAGAATGGCTAGCACTCCCACTGATGGTGGCCTGCTGGGGTCAGCAGCACCATGCCTGCAACTGCATTTTCAATAAAGCATTTTTTTTAATGCAATTTTTAAATGAATTTAAAATAGAAAAATGTAACGTTATTGTTTCGTTTTTTAAGAGTAGGCAGTGGTCCATGGAACCACTGCCAGCTCTTGAAAAATATTTTCAATGCCAGTCAAAAAGGGGAAGGGGTCCCCTGGTGTTCCCTTCTCATTTGCAAGTGGCTTACCACCCATTTGAAATGGGTGGTGAACTGCAAGTCTTACATTCAAGTTCGAGTCACCATTATGAAGGGACGCCATTGGCACAACCCTTCCTAATAGTGAGTCGCAAACCCTATTTTACGAGTCAGTAATAGGTTACACACTCGCAAAACAGGGTTTGTAAATAAGGCAGACCTTTTTTGCGGTCGCAGATGGGCCGATTTCCCGTTTGCGACAGCAAAAAACGGTCTGACATCTGGCCCTCAATTTTAATTCTGAAAACACTAAGGATACACATCACACTGTTGAATGATCTCGAGGTCCTTTACCTCTCTGAAAAATTGACTAGTCCTATGCACTCTTTTGACCGTATTTTCTCAAATCTTGACTCTATTACTGTGCAACCCCCTTTGTCACTTACTTGGTCAGACAACCATCTCTATTTCATTTGTAGTGAGACACAGACACATCACAGCTACTTGCAAAAAAATCAGATCCTGGCACCTCATGAACAATATAAATCTTACTACTGCTCTCCTCTTGCCTTTACCTGATCAGACAGACAACATAAATATGACTATTGTACATTTTAATGCAGATATCGTGGAGGCTCTACATAAAATAGCCCCTTTGAAAATATGGCATCAGAGCAGGAGAACTTAGCATCTGGAAAACCACATACAAGCTGATTCTAAATGCATATCACAGAAACAACTCTCATTCCTGCTGGAATTACTTAAATGCAAGCACCAAGGAAAAGAAAAAGTTCCCTAGTGAAATCTTTAACATATTTAAAAAATCCACCCAACACTCCGCCTTGTCAGCTCTATGCGATAACATATCCACTTTTTCCAAGGCAAAATAAAAAAATTATTCTATGACGACATTGCTCCCACAACATCTCTCGATTCCCTTACGTGCACGCTCTATTTACCTAATTCTAATATAAGTCCCATTACATAATTTTCTCAAAACCCAGCCTTCTCAGGGATCCTGTGGCTGACTTGATCAACATGTTTCTCTTCACTGCTGCTACTCCACCTTTATTTCTATCTATTGGCCTATCTCACTTTTTCCTTTCTTGTTAAAATCCTGGAAATCAATTTCAAAACAATGTCCTACTATGAGTGTAACAACCTTTTAGATCCCTTGCAATTCAGCTTCAGGGCATACCACACAGTAGCCATGAACGACATCAGTACAGTCTGGATCAGGGCAGACCTGTGACTATTATCCTTCTGAACCCCTCTGCAGCATGTGACACAGTATTGCATGCTATACTAATCAAATGTCTGCATGAGACAGACATAAACTCCAAAGCCCAACAGTGCTTCCAGGACTATCTTTCAGATGCAACTCAATCCATCTATCTTCTTCCCTTCAAGTTTAACCTAGTCTTCATTAACCATGAACTATTTTAAGGATCCTCTTTAAGTCTGACCCTTTTCAATATTTATATGGCCTCTTCGGCTGCCATCACCTGAGCATGTGATGGAGCAAGGATTGGCACGTAACTCGACTTGCTTGTATTCAGTCTTCTCGACATAACGTAATGTACTAATCAACATGTTTTGTCCTATTCATATTGCATTACATGACATCTAGGTGAAGCTTTCCTATGTGCTTTTACTAATGATAATCCGCGTGCACTGAAATGGCCTCTGCTACGTGGGTTTTCCTATTGCGCATGCGTCTGTCACACTCACGTGACATGACGTACTTTCTGCTTTGGAGGGAATATTTTGCTTCTGCGCACTAGAACTAAGATGGCTGCTCTATGTCCTCACATGCAAGAAGCTTGCACCGTTGCTTTTGCCAAGCTGTTCGTTCTGCCTAATTTATAACGCAATAGTTAAAAATAAAGTAATGGGAATAGAGTAGAGATAGGTGGTATACAGTGCATTCATTTATTCTTTGTTCTAAAACTGTTTCTTTTCTGCTTTACTATCAGCTCGTGTTTGAGCCTGAAATGTATCTGTGACTCCAATTTGAAACCCACACCGCTCATGTGCAAAGTTTGCACTAAAACTCAAGCTGTGGCATTGAACTCATGCCAGCTACTGTGCTACCAGATGATGTTCATGAGAGCGTGAACTCTCAACCCCACAAGATGAAGCTGGACTGTACAAGCATAAATGCATTGTTTGATATTGTTACATTCATTCCTGGGTGGAATAAAAGTGCATAGGAAAATAAATTGATGGGCGGGAACGCAAACATTAATATTGATTCTAAAAGTTTCATTTTGGTATGGTGTGATGACCTCTCCTCATTCTTTTGTCCAATCAAAATTGGGGATCCTTACACTTGCAAAATTGGGGGGTGGTACACTGACCTGGAAAGTAGTATAACTAGAGTAGGCTTAGCTAGTTAATTTGTCCGACTTGTCCAAATAGCTGACCTGTCACTGACCCAACGCATTCAATAGGTGATCGTGAGCAGAGGTGCAGGCGGAGCACTCTGTCAGAAGATTCGATAACCCAATCGGGGTTTGGGAGTAAGGGTGCTGGCGGAGCACGGTGTTGGAGAATTCGATAACCCAATCAGGGTTTTGGCTGTTAGCTGCAGAGAGGGTAGTAGCGCTGGCATAGCAACTTTAACTGTGGGTCTTAGCCTGTGGTGGTCCTGTCCTGATCCAAATCTGGTTGCATCCTGTCCTGATTTCTGGTCGGCGCCTATTATCTCGCTGGCACTTGCACTTTGGGCTCTATCCTTTGACTAATCTGTGGCCAGGGTTAGTTCTTCACACCAATCTAAGTAAATATTCTATGTGGGTATGTCATTGTACTGTTTCCTTCTTTCTTCCCACCCTAATGTTAAATGCGTAAAGATTGCTGTATAACATCTCTGCATATTTTCATTCTAATCGTTATTTTCCTAATTGAGAATTTTCTATTGTTCAATGTTTGGATTATGACATTTTAAAGAATTTAGATAAAGAGTTTAAACCTTTTCCAAGTTGTGGTTATTTTATGAGTGCAAATGTTCTTATTCTACCTTTTATTCTAACTCCTTTGATCCCTTAGGACTTTTGGTACCGATGGCAAGGATTGGTAAGTCAATGCTATAGGTCCTAAATGAAATGTATAAATCACTGATTAGAGTAAGTGCACAGGTTACCTGATTAAATCTCATCATATGTTGTTTATGGGCCCAGGTGAGTATGGTAAACTGAGTCAGGTGACCTGCGCGCTCTATCAGTATTTCTTTTGGTAGCAGCACTATGGTTAGGGTTTAGTTAAGATAGGTTGTTAGTTAGTTATGTACTGATTATTGTTCGATCAAATCTGATTTTACATTGATTATATTGATGCTGTATTGAATTTATGTATTAACCAAAATAATTTGTTTGTACCTGTTTATTGTTCTGTCTGGAATCCCCAGGGGCAGAATAGCAGGTGGTAAATGGAAGCCACACTGCAGTGAGGTCACTTACCTGTAGGAAATAAGTGCATGGTTAGGTAACACTGGAAGCACTATTTAGGGATTTTCTGAATGAATGTGTGAATAAAAGATAGCAAAGAGTTCGCTAGCGAAACTTTTTTGTGTGATATCACCTAGAAAGGGTCACACTGAAGGAGTAGCAGGTTCGTCTGAGCTTGATTGATAGCAAAGGGGTTCGCTGGTGAAACTTTGGCCTTAGTATATCCCAGAAGGGATAAATCTGAAGGAGTAGCAGGTTCTCAATGCATGCGTGAAGGGTAGACGGAAGGGATCTACTCGTAGTTTATGAAGAGTAAGCGGAAGGGATTTACTCGTAGTGAATGAAAATTTATCTTTCCTTTGAATTAGTCACTCAGGTACAGTGGCGAATGTTTTTACGTTGTTAATTAAGGAAATGTGCATTTAAAAGTGATAAAGAATACGTTTCGTATTACCTTGAAAAAGAGGGAGTCAGTCGCGGTATTGGTTGAGACAGCAGGTGTGTAGCTGAGGTAATAATTGTAAAGGAGGGGTGAGTACAGGAGCATGTGAACGAGTCTCAAGAGTAAATCAGCGCAATTATTGGTTGAATTTATTTGAATTCTAAATGTTGATTGGTCACTGAAAAAATAAAGGATGCGCTGGTATTGGAAGCAATTTTGTAAACAAATTGAGAGTTTTCCTAAAGATTTTGCATTTAAATTATATGTGGCATATAGGTCCAATTGTAGGAGGTAGACCTTATATCATGTACGGAGAGAAAAGAAAAATGTCATTCATTAACAGAATTAAGAATTTTTTCAAGAAAGATAAAGCAATTAAAACAAGAGAAGGGATTATTATTCCACCACCAAATACGCCCGCATCATACATGATGGGCGAAAGGGGTTATCACACTTGTGCTTGGTTAGAAAATTGGATGGAGTACACAAAAGATGATGGTGTTTTAGCATTTCCAGAAAATGGTACGTTTAATGGCAGAGTTTTGTACAATTTAAGAACCCGCATGAATGAATTAGATCCCAGACCTAGATTAATGCAGTATGAGGCATTGGAGGAATGGGAAACTGAGGTTTTTGAGCGAGATAGACCCAGAAGTAACAGGAATTGGAGTAAGTTTTAGCCCCGATTTCCAAAAGAGACAAGAGACAAACAAATGAAACAATGGAGACAATCCATGTTAGTGGAAGGATTACATCCTGTATTAACTTTAGAAGAACCCACTGGAAGTAAAAGGACTGAAAAAAAAAACATTTAATGACTAGTGGTGAATCGGATGATGATTATTTGGAGGATTTATTAATGAAAAATCCACCACCTTATAATGAGGAGCCAAGCATAGTTAATCCAAATGCTCCGTTTCTGAAACCACCTCTGATTCCGTGAGTGGTACATGAGACTTCGTTAGAAAAAGTACTACAAGACAGGGAAAGAGAAGCATTAAATAAACAAAGAAGTGAGTTGATTCCGAAAATTTCTCAATTGAATACGAGTCCTGAAGCCTTGACAATTCCGGTAACCATTGGCCCAGTTGTTCCTCTCTATGAAGATAAACAACCTAGTCCTAAAAATACAGTACTAACTACACCTGCAGTTCAGCCAAGAAAAGAACCCTTAATAATTGATGATCAAGCGAGGGAATGTGAGTCCGTGATTTCCCTGATGGATTTGCCAATAAGAGAACCAGTGAGTGGCTCGGTCAGAAAAACCACTCCTATAAATTCTAGGGAAGTACAAATGGAGACATCCTCAGGTACAAGAAGTGCCACAGTAGTAACCCCAGAAGAAATAGAGAGATGGACACGAGAAATAGAGAAACCAAAGTCACAGCCAAAAGTATTGGACATATTCAAATTAAGAGTCGAATTAGAAGAAATGATGGCTGGAAATGTGGGATTGGACAGATTAAATACATTCAGTGAAGATGAATTGTTGTTCATATGCAAAAGTATTACTAGAAATACAAGAGTGTTTAATGAAAAATTTATGGATATGGTAGCTAATATGGGAATTGACATAGGCAAATCTAAAGTGTTATAGAAACCATATCGAGCTGAATTCTCTGACAAAGATTTGGAAAATATGAATGTGTCAGGTAGAAAGGTACAAATTAGGGAGTTTATGACATTATTGCAAAAATGGGGTGACATAGAAAAATGGAAAACTAGGTGGGCAAAGAAAATAGAAGAAGCCCGATCAAAACAAACTGCATCCGAATATGTGTTAAAAGAAGCAGAAAAGGTGGAAAGGTTATGTTCCATGAGAGAGGTACCAGGTGGAGGTTATGTACATGTCCCATGGTCCCGACAGGATATTTTGTCATTCACAAATGATTTCCCAAAACTTTGCGAGAAACCTGTAGAGTGGTACTGACAAGTCGAGAGGTTTGTAAAGGTTTTGAAATGTCTTTTGAAAGATTTAGATGGATTATTTGACATTGTTGTTCCTGCAGATTTGTGGACAGAATGTAAAATTGCTATTGATTGGCCTAGTGATGAGTACCCTAGAGACCGAAAGACAGGAGCACCTTCTGATGAAGTCATGAAAAAATACAAACAAGTAATACTCTACCTCAAAGGGAAGGTACCTGCAAAATAAACTGATTGGACTAGAATAGATAGAACCACTCAGAATAAAGATGAATCTGAGCATGCATATTATGAACGCTTGTTACAAGTATTCAAACAGTATAGTGGTTTGGAAAATATCGACATTAAAGACATGACACATTTCATCTATCGGTTTGTGTCAGGATTAAGACCAGAAATTTCACAATGGATTAAAGATCATAAAATTTGTTGGCAGGCCAAGACCATTGATGAAATTCTTAAATATGCAAAGTATTGTGAAGGTGAACTCAACAATAAACGAAAAGAATTAAAGGAAAAAGTAATGTGGGCACAAGTAAAATTAGCAGAACAACAGGAACTTCAATTGAGCCAAATAAACAATAACCAGACTCAAGGTGATGGTAATGGGGGTAAGCCAAGGGGTAAATTCAATAGAGAGGAAGCCAAAAAGACGTTTCCTTGTCACAGGTGCGGCAAGTTGGGGCACTGGAAGAACGAGTGTAAGGCTGTGCAAAACAGTAATGTGCTAACTAATGATTTGAATCCACAGACGTAGAATGAGGTGCCACGGAAGCAACAGCAGCAGGTAATACAAAACCAGTTACCCCTTGCACCTATGCCAAATTGTAGGAGCAAAGCACATCAGAGTGTGGATACCACAAATTGGGAGGGAAGTGAGAGGAGAGATACAGCAACATCACAATTTCTTTTGAGTGATACGTTGTTCAGTGAGGACACATACTGACGGTGTCTGAGAGGGGAGGACGAGGAGTGCGTACTTGGCACATCCTTGCCGGTAGATCAGTCAGGTCCATACATTGGAGGAAAGGTTGAAGGAAATGATGTCACCTTTCTATTGGACACTGGTGCTACCAGTTCTACTGTAAGAATAGCTGACGTTCCAAACCTACCCCTCTCAGGAGAAGCGATTCAAATAGTGGGGATTTCTAATAAACAAATTAGTACCCCAGTCACAGAACCAATGGAAGTTAGAATAAGCAATTTTAAAGAAATGCATAGATTTGTTGTGTGCGATTCAAGACCAGTGAACCTGTTAGGCAGAGACTTGTTGTGCAAAATTAATTGCACCATCTTTGCACCCCAAGTGGTTTTGAAATTCAAACCCCAGACGAAGACGGAATCTATAAACTAATGTTAGCAAAAGAAGAAATAGAGAATAAAAAGTTAACTGTTGAAGACCTACCAGAAGAATGACAACATACTGTAAATCCTACTGTGTGGGATTTTACAGAAAAAGATGTAGGATTAATGGCAAATGTTGATACAATAAAAGTGACAATAAAAGAAGGTGCAGTTTACCCAAATATTCGACAGTACAAAATGAGCCCAGAAATAAAAGCATGTGTTGCAGCAGAAATAAAGCGTTTGGTTGAAACAGGCATTTTACAAGAAATAATGAGCAGTTCATGTAATTCGCCCATAATTGGCATAAAGAAACCAAGTGGGAAGTATAGGGTTGTACAAGACCTCCGAAAAATTAATAAGATTTTTGTCCCATGCTGTCCAGTTGTGCCAAATCCTGCAGTGATTCTGTATCAGATACCGTGGGAAGCTGGATGGTTTACCGTCATACATTTGTGTCACACATTTTTCTCGATTCCATTGCACCCAGATAGCAAATTTCTTTTTTCTTTTGAATACGACAGTCATGTGTACATCTGGAACCGCGTATACAGAGAGTCCATCGATTTTTAATCAGATTTTGAAAAAGTGCCTTGAGTCTTTGGTGCTGCCTGGACAGTCAGTCCTGGTCCAGTGTATAGACAACCTATTGGTGGTGTCTAAAACTCGAAATGACTGTGTTGTTGATACTATTGCCTTGCGGAATCATTTGGGTGAAGGAGGGCATAAATTGTCACCTGAAAAATTACAATTTTGTACTACGTCAGTGAAATATCTGGGGCACCAGATAGAAAGAGGTGTCAGAAGGGTTACCTCAGAAAGAATCAGAATAATCAAAAACATGAATCTACCTCAAACTCAGAAAGGGATCAGAATGTTTCTTGGAGTTGTAGGTTACTGCAGGCAGTGGATTGTTAGATTTGCAGTTCTAGCAAAGCCATTGAAACAAATGACAAAGAAGAGAGCAAGAGACCCAGTAGAATGGGATGACGAAAGCATGAATGCTTTCTTGAAATTACGAGAATGTTTGTGTACAGCTCCAGCATTAGGGATGCCTGTCTATTTAAATGACTTTGCACTATTCTGTGATACACCAGGTAATTGTGCACTTTCAGTTCTGACCCAAACTCACGGTCTGATGAGACGTCCTGTGGCATATTTTTCTTCCACACTGGACCCAGTGGCATCTGCATTACCAGGGTGCCTGAAAGCAGTAGCTGCAACCTGCATGAGCCTTGAGCAAAGTGAGTGCATTATTATGGTACATCCAGTGACAGTGTATGTTCCACATGAAGTTGTGATTTTGTTAACAAGGACCAAGACTCAGGACCTAACTCCTAGTCGGCTGACTAAGTACAAGAGAATTATTGAAGGGGCAGGAAACGTCACCATTGTCAGGTGTAATATTTTGAACCCAGCAACACTGCTACCTGATTCACACTTTGTAGAAGAGAAGGGAGAAGTCAAACATGATTGTATTGACCTGACAGTATATAGTACAAAGCCACGTCCAGACATAAGAGAAGAGCCATAAATAAATTCTGAATATGAACTATTTGTAGATGGCTCATGCATGAGACATGAGGAAGGAGGTTTGAGTGCTGCCTATGCAGTATGTACTTGGGGGGGGGGGGGGGGGGTCCAATTGAAGCATCCTATTTACCTGGAGTCAAGTCTGCACAAGTAGCCGAATTGGTTGCATTAACAAAAGCTTGCAAATTTGGGAAAAATTGGAAAGTAACCATTTACACTGATAGCCAGTATGGTTACGGGGTTGTGCACGACTTTGGCCAGCTTTGGATGCAAAGGGAGTTTCTGACTTCTTCAGGTACTCCTATTAAAAATGGTCATTATGTAAAAGATTTGCTTTGTAGCAATCCAACTGCCAAAAGAAGTGGCTGTGGTCAAGTGTGCTGCTCACCAATCTGGAAATGACAAAGTGACAGCTGGTAACCGATATACTGACCAGTTAGCCCAACATTGCGCAAAATTTAAAATGGCTATAAACAAGAGAATTGAAGTGGATGTAAACAGCTGCCAACTTATGTTGCTTGAAGGTGTGAGAACGTGGGAACAAGTGAGAGACTTGCAAAATGAAGCAGCACCGAAAGAAAGGGAGAGTGGAGGAAAATAGGTTGTCAGAGAAGGGTTGAAGATGGTGTCATTGTTTACCTTGATGTTACCAGACTGTATGCTTGCTCCTATGGCTAGGATGTTCCACGGAGATTCTCATTTGGGAATAGATGCCATGATACGTTTGTTCAGACAGTCATAGTTCAATGCGAAATTCAGGAACACAGCAGAAGCACTTTGCCATAGATGTTTAATTTGTCAAATGAATCCTGGAAAGAAAACTGTAGTGTTACCAGGAAAGATTGGAAAGGCAGAGGGTCCCTTCATATGATTACAGATTGATTTCATTCAGTTACCCCCTTGTCGAGGACTAAAACACATTCTTGTCATTGTCTGCCTATTTTCAAAATGGGTGGAAGCTTACCCCACACGTAGGAATGATAGCTTCACTGTAGCCAAACTCCAACTCAGAGAACTCATACCTAGGTTCGGTTTTCCAGTAACAATTGAATCAGACCGAGGCTGTCATTTTAATAATGAAATAATTGGCCTAATCTGTGAAGCATTCAACGTTAAGCAAAGCTGCACCTTGCATATCGCCCAGAGACTTCTGGAGTGGTGGAACAAATGAATGGCACAATCAGGTCAAGATTGGGAAAGATGCATGAATCTACCCGATTAGAGTGGCCAGATGCTTTACCTCTTGTTCTAATGGGACTTAGAAGTGTTCCAGACCGGAATACAGGCTTGAGTCCTCATGAAATACTAATGGGAAGAGCAATGAAGCAGGAATGGGTGCCAGGATACAAGCTGATAAAGATATCTGATGATTTAGTACTGGAATACTGCAAAGAACTGGCTGACCAAGTGCGTTCTATCTCTCACCAGGTTGGGGAAGACGCTGTCGCCAGACTAGCATCTCCAGCACATGACCTGAACCCAGGTGATTGGGTAGTGTTAAAGAAACACACTCGAAAATCTTGCCTTGCACCAAGGTGGGGAAAACCAGGTCAAGTAATTTTGGTTACCACCACAGCTGTAAAGTGCGAAGGAGTTCCACACTGGATCCATGCAAGTCACACAAAAAGAGTGACTGAACCTGATGAAACTGAAGCTGAATGTTGTGCATCTGAGGGGTCTCGAGATATCGATCCTGAAGTAGCTGAAGAGGAACCACCAAGCACCAGTCAAGATGATTGGATTCCAGTAGTTGAGATACCTGCAGAATACGTGAGAACCAGATGTCAGACTTATCTAGACTGTCAGAGTGATAGTGAGGATGAGATAGGTGTAGAAGAACGTACTAAGATTACAGAAATCCAAGCTAACAGTAATTCTGAGGAGGACCAGATAGGGAAAACTAAAGATACGCAGACAATCGACACTTCACCAAGAACTCCAGAGACAAAGCAATCTTTGATATAGCTGTGTGTTTATAAGGTAGACTCTCACAATGATAAGATCTCTCACAGCATTTCATATTCTTGTCTGGGTGCATATTTACAAGCTGTGTGCACAATCTTTGACACAGCTGTGTATTTATAAGGTAGACTCTCACAATGTTAACATCTCTCACATTACATAAGGTAAGGTCATGGGATTGCCCCATGTGAAAGGATGCATTGCTGGAAATTATTTTTTTAAATGGCATAAATTGAGATAGAATATTCACAAAAAGAGAGACATATTTACAAGCTGTGTGCGCAATCTTTGATATAGTTGTGTGTTTATAAGGTAGACTTCTTTATAAATTGTTTTTTATGCTTGGATTCAATGCTGGTTTAGAAATTGTGTAATGGTTTAATTGGAGTTGTAATTATGCTCATTTTTTGAAGCACATTGTGCAACCTGTAGCATAGGTAGAAGGAGTGAATGTCTGGAGAGGGATAGGAATAGCAGATAGAAAACCATATGAAATGGTGGGGAGATGCATAAACACACAGCTATGTCAAAGATTGTGCACGCAGCTTGTAAATATGCAGGCAGACAAAGCAATCTTTGACATAGCTGTGTGTTGATAAGGTAGACTCTCACAGTAATAAGATCTCTCACGGCATTTCATATTCTTGTCTGGGTGTATATTTACAAGCGGTGTGTACAATGTTTGACATAGCTGTGTGTTTATAAGGTAGACTCTCACAATGTTAACATTTCTCACATTACATAAGGTAAGGTCATGAGCTTGCCCCATGAGAAAGGATGCATTGCTGGAAATTATTTTTTTACTACAATTTTTTACACTGTTTTTCCCTGTGGTGCGCTTGAGGGCCTCATTTATGTGGCCATGCGTCACTTCCTGGAGGCCCATAGGAATCAATGGGAAGGCATTCTCATTTTGCGAATTCGCAATTAAGGAATCGCAAAATGAAAATGCAATTTCAAGGGTGCAGGGGGGTCCAAAGGACCCCCCCCCCCTGCACCCCTGAAATGTCACGTAAGTACATTTTACTCACACACATGTCCCAAGGGCATATGTGTATGTAAAATGTAAGTTTCAAAAATGCATTTATTTGCATTTTTTAAACTTTTCGCAAATTACCATGAAGGTGTACAAAAATTAATCATGCATGCAAGGCATTTAAGAAATCGCAAAATTTGCGATTTCTTAAATGCTATCGCAATTTGAGAAATCGCAAAAAATTGCGATTTCTTAAATTGCGATAAATGAAAAATGAATGAGGCATCCCAAAAAGTGATTTTGGAATCGCAAACGGCCGAATTTTGCGATTCGCTCCGTTTGCGATTCCAAAATCGCTTGATGCATGTGCCCAATTGTGCAACCTGTAGCATGGGTAGAAGGAGTGAATGTCTGGAGAGGGATAGGAATAGCAGATAGAAAACCATATGAAATGGTGGGGAGATGCATAAACACACAGCTATGTCAAAGATTGTGCACGCAGCTTGTAAATATTCAGGCAGAGAAAGCAATCTTTGACATAGAAGTGTGTTTATAAGGTAGACTCTCACAGTGATAAGATCTCTCACGGCATTTCATATTCTTGTCTGGGTGTATATTTACAAGCTGTGTGTACAATGTTTGACATAGCTGTGTGTTTATAAGGTAGACTCTCACAATGTTAACATCTCTCACATTACATAAGGTAAGGTCATGGGACTGCCCCATGTGAAAGGATGCATTGCTGGAAATTTTTTTTTTTACTACAATTTTTTACACTGTTTTTTCCTGTTGTGCGCTTGAGGGCCTCATTTATGAGGCCATGCGTCACTTTTACGCCGCCGGTGTGTCACTTTTTGTGACAGAGCAGTGGTGTAAAAATTGCACCTTGTTGAGTTATATTTACAAAGTGACGCATCTAGGTAGATGCGTCACTTTGTAAAGCCCTGTTCCACATTATACGTGCGTCAGGTGTAATGTATGCAAAGGGGGCGTATTGACGCAAAGAAGGGATGTACAAATGACGCAGTGAAATCTATGAGATTTCACTGCGTCACTTTTAGGACGCTGTTGTGTCAAAATTGTGCACCTGCCACACAGCAGGTGTAAGACTGACGCAGGCCCTTTCACTTAGGGCTTGCCCCATGTGAAAGGATGTATTGCTGGAAATTATTTTTTTAAAGGGCATAAATTGAGATAGAATATTCAAAAAAAGAGAGACATATTTACAAGCTGCATGCGCAATCTTTAATATAGTAGTGTGTTTATAAGGTAGACTTCTTTATAAATTGTTTTTTATGCTTGGATTCAATGCTGGTTTAGAAATTGTGTAATGGCTTAATTGGAGTTGTAAATATGCTAATTTTTTGGAAGCACATTGTGCAACCTGTAGCATGGGTAGAAGGAGTGAATGTCTGGAGAGGGATAGGAATAGCAGATAGAAAACCATATGAATTGGTGGGGAGATGCATAAACACACAGCTATGTCAAAGATTGTGCACGCAGCTTGTAAATGTGCATGCAGACAAATCAATCTTTGACATAGGTGTGTGTTTATAAGGTAGACTCTCACAGTGATAAGATCTCTCTTGGCATTTCATATTCTTGTCTGGGTGTATATTTACAAGCTGTGTGTACAATGTTTGACATAGCTGTGTGTTTATAAGGTAGACTCTCACAATGTTAACATCTCTCACATTACATAAGGTAAGGTCATGGGATTGTCCCATGTGAAAGGATGCATTGCACACTGTTTTTCCCTGTGGTGCACTTGAGGGCCTCATTTATGAGGCCATGCGTCACTTTTACGCCGCCGGTGCGTCACTTTTTGTGACAGAGCAGTGGTGTAAAAATTGCACCTTGTTGAGTTATATTTACAAAGGGACGCATCTAGGTAGATGCGTCACTTTGTAAAGCCCCGTGCCACATTATACGTGCGTCAGGTGTAATGTATGCAAAGGGGGCGTATTAACGCAAAGAAGGGTTGTACAAATGACGCAGTGAAATCTATGAGATTTCACTGCTTCACTTTTAGGACGCTGTTGTGTCAAAAATGTGTACCTGCCTCCCAGCAGGTGTAAGACTGACGCAGGCCCTTTCACTTAGGGCTTACCCCATGTGAAAGGATACATTGATGGAAATTATTTTTTTAAATGGCATATATTGAGATAGAATATACAAAAAAAGAGAATCATATTTACATTATGCGTGCGCAATTTTTGACATAGTTGTGTGTTTATGCATCTCCCCACTAATGCTGTGAGAGATGTTAACATTGTGAGAGTCTAGAAGCATATTGTGTTTTTGTATGGTGTATATTGGAAATGAATTTTGGAAATGAGTTAGGTTTCTGCTTTGCTTTGTAGTGGTCATTTAAATGGGTTGTGCTTTGTGTTAAAAACGATTTAGTATGGAAAATGTTTTTTGGTAAAAAGTCTGGAATATATATATGCTTATAGATAGGTGGCCTGTTTTTGGCCAGTAGAGACAGTGAAATATTATGAGCAGAGACACATATACTGCTTGCAGAGGCAGAGATGGTAAATTACATGTAATATGCTGCTCATGTGTTTAAGTTGACATTGTGAGTCAAACTTCATTTGAAATGGATCTGGCTGAATAAAATGCTTACTTGATGTCTTAAAAAATATGGAAGTACATGTCTTTTAAAGACATGGTATATTACATGTGACATTCTGCTCATCTGCCTAACATCACACTGATGGGTGAATGAAGCTTTAGTCATAGTGTTACTTTAGGCATATGAGCAGGATGTTATATGTAATGAGCAATTAATGTTATGTGTTGCTTCTATATAGGTGGCCTGTTTTTGGCCAGTAGAGACAGTGAAATAATATGAGCAGAAACACACATACTGCCTAAGATCACACTGTAAGTGAAGCTTGATTCACCCATCACTGTGATCTTACACAGAGTCACACATACTGTTAGGAGAGACACACATGGTACATTATATTTAACATTCTGATCATGTGCCTAAGATCACACTGTGACTGAAGCTTGATTCACCCATTACTCTAATCTTAGGCAGAGTCACACATACTGTTGGCAGAGACAGACATGGTACATTAGATCTAAAATCCTATTAATCTGCCTAAGATCACACTGTAAGTGAAGCTTAATTCACCCATCACTGTGATCTTAGGCAGAGACACACTTACTGTTTGCAGAGACAGACACGGTACATTATATCTAACATTCTGATCATGTGCCCAAGATCACACTGTGGATGAAGCTTAATTCACCCATCACTGTGATCTTAAGCAGAGTCACACATACTGTTGGCAGAGACAGACATGGTACATTATATCTAACATTCTGATTATGTGCCTAGGATCACACTGTGACTGAAGCTTGATTCACCCATTATTGTGATGTTAGGCAGAGTCGCATATACTGTTGGCAGTGACAGACATGGTCCAATTAATCTATCTAAGATTACACTGTGAGTGAAGCTTGAAATAATGAGCAACTAGAGAGCTAACATTCTAAATTTATGGCAAATGTGTGACACATCTGACTGCTTTCTTGATGGAAGCAAGGTAAACTAGCATTGAAAATGCAATAGATTTGGTGTGATCTGAGGCACCTGTGCACGATATTACATGTAATCTACCATATCTGTCTGTGCAAGCACTATGTGTGTCTCTGCACTAATTATTTCTCTGTATCTACAGGCCAAAAACAGGCCACCTATTTATAAATAAGATGTAACATTAACTATTAAATCGTTTTTGACACAAAGCATAGCACATGTAATGTAAATGAGCCTTTTGTTGTATACTAGTGTTTATATTGTTTACTTATTGTAATTGCTATGTAATATGTTTGTAGTGGTGTATAATATGTTATTTTTTTGTTTTCCACAGATTATAATCATCTATATACCCAAACAAAAAGATGCCTTCTAAAACCAGAGCAGAGAAAAATTATAAACGAAAATTAAGGTCTAAGGAAAAAGAAAATCAAGAACCAACCAAAATAAAATCTTCAGAGAGAAAGATAAATGCTCCTGATAAGCAAAGTAAACATTTTCTGAGGAACTTATTGAAATGTCAAGCAAAAAAAAGTTGTTTTCCTAAGAAAAATGAAGCACCTGTAATTTCAAAAAAGACAGGATATCCTTCTAAAAATGTTAGACGTGTACAAGGAGACAATATCTTGCAAAGAAATACAAGAAGTAAACAATTTTCTGACATTCGTAGACGAATGTTTTACAACAGAATTGTTTTAAATTTATTAAAAAATATCAAAACGTATAAAGAAAAGACCGCTTTTTAAAAGAAAAAAAATATATAGTTAAGATTGTGGATGAAGCATTTAAAGTGAAAAATAAATTGTTTAGTTTAGTAATGAATATAATTCGTACACTTGATAAGATAATCAATGTGTTCAAATCAAAATGTAAGTGGAGGAGAGTAATTAATCAAACTAATTTCTGTGATGTTTTTTCTGGAGAATGGAAGCATAGTTCAAGTTCTGAACCATATTTTAATGAAGAAAGTTACTTTCAAGATAATGATTTGGTGCATGCAGTTGACACCAGTGGTCGAGCATATGAGGTGAAAGATTGTTGTCCGGTTGAAAAAGAAGAGATTGTGTCTCGAAATACAGAAGAGGTGTTAGCAAATGAAGTTTTAGGGAGATGTCCTAAGGCTCTAGTGTATACATGGAATTGTAGTAGTATTTGTAGTGTTCGACAGGAATCAATTGATTTGTTTTGCAATTTCTTCCGGACATACACTAAGAAAAGTGTGAAACAAAAAATGAAAATTTTACAAGACTTAGATCCTTGTAGACTAAGAGAAAAAACGGGTTTGCAAGGGCATTCATTGGCTTGTCTTTCAAGAAAAGTATGTCAGAGTGTTTTTCATCATTTTAGAATGTTAGCAGTGCATCATAATAAAGTGAGGAAATTAGTGAGAAGGTTGTACTATGCAAAAAGTCCAGCACTTAAACTAAAACAGTTAAACAGTGCTCGTTTGCATGGAACTGAATTAGATGTCAAAAACATTTGTGATGAAATTGAGTCTTGTTACTTTGGTGAAAAAGAGGTCAGTACAGAAATTGATACACTAATAGAAGGTAATGTAGAAGAGAATGAAGAGATTTTAAGTACAACAAATTTTGAAAATGAAATTATAAAGTTTAAAGTCAATTCAAGTGAAAGGCCTAATTTTTTTTGTGTTTGTTGTCGACGAACTCATTATAAGCATCAGACTACATTAGTTGATTTATATGTAAAAAGCGAAAAGATAAATAATAATGAGTGGAAGGATTTTGCTACATATTTGTTGGTTGAAAATTGTTTTGATTTGGGCTCTGATCAACGTATTTGTACATATTGCTATAATAAATTAAATGAAAATAAAATGCCTGCTAGAGCTGTTCATAATAATATGGAGTTGGTAGATATTCCTTCTGAATTGATGGCTTTAAATACCTATGAGTCTATTCTGATTCAATGTGTGCATCCTTTTCAGGCTATTGTTCGCTTGGATCCTAAGACTGGGAAATTGCCTCCTTCAGATTTACAGAGAGGATTAAAGGGAAGAGTTGTTTATTTGCCTCTAGATTTTAAGAAAAATATTGATACAATTGGTGTTGAAAAAGTAGAAGAGGAACCTCTGGTTATTCTAGTTAATGGCGTTCCGACAAAAAGTAAGAAAATCTCGCAAGAATTAGTGGATGTTCGGAAAGTCAAGAAGGCAACGTTGTATTTGGTAAAAAATAATCAGTACTATAGAAATGTGTATCTGGGAGAAGAAGAAACAACTGTAGAAGAGGACACTGATGTCTCTGCTGGGCAAATAGAAAAAGTTGATGTCTCAAGAAGTGAACACATTTATGAACATTATAGTGTTCATCCATTGCATTCCAAAGAAGTATTGGGGAATGCTATTGACTTGTTTCAGATGACAAAAAAGCCGAAGGAAGTCCCATTAGTGTATGGGAAGAAACTTTGGAAGCTCGTTGTTTTCCACAGTTATTTCCAACAGGTGAAGGTGGACGATATGACAACCTACCTGTTCAAATTCCTGCATCTGAATACCGAACTTCAAGATTATATGCAGAAGATCCAAGGTTTCGTCAATGCATTCCATATTTGTTTCATCTACTGTTTGAGAGTGACTTGTCCGGACTTTCCTATGCAGTAAACCATATACTGAAAAGTGGAGCACATCTACATAATGTTTCAGCAAGGGATTTTATGGATAAAATCAAACTGCAAGACAGTGTATTGGAATCTCAGCTAATTAATCTCATGGCATGTCAGCGTCGTACTAACGAGTATTGGTACCGTCGTCATGGGGAATTGAAATGTATGCTAAGAAACTTAGGAACTCCTACATGGTTCCTCACTCTTAGCTGTGCTGAGTATGCTTGGGAAGACTTACTTGAATTTCTACGAGAGGCAAATAAAAACATTGAAAATATTGAATACAAGACACCTGGAGAACTGTGCTCGTTGGATCCAGTTAATGTATGCAGGTATTTCAATCATAGGTTTGAAGCTATGATGTCTTTTATTACAAACAAAAAAAATCCTCCGCTTGGAGAGGTGTTGAATTTCTTTTGGAGAAAGGAGTATCAAGCAAGAGGTGCTCCTCATATACATATGCTGCTATGGATTAAAGATGCACCAAAATTTGGAACAGATACAGATGAGAAAGTGATGAGTTTCATTGAGCAGTATTCTACATGTACTGTTCTGAAAAGTACAGACGAAAACAATTTAAGATAGCAAGTTTTATGCTTTCAAACCCATCGTTGTGGGAAATACTGTCGTCGAAAATACAAATCCAAGGACAAGTTCTACACGAAATGTCGTTTTGCATTTCCACGTCCAGTAACATCGAAAGGAAGAGTCAACAATTTTATGTCTTCTCTGCGAAATACTGTGACAAGGAAATCACCCAAAAATACATTCAACCTAAGAAGAAATGAAGAATCCAAATATATGAATGACTACAACCCAGTCATTTTGTCCATGTGGAATGCTAACATGGATATTCAATATGTGGCCGACAACTCTATTGCTGTGGCTCGATATGTGACGTCTTACATCACAAAATGAGAAAAACGGAACTAAAGGAAATGTGGGAGGAAATTTCACATAAAAAGAGTCTAAGCAAGAAATTATACAGTTACAGTCTAAAGATGTTGTCGCATCGAGAAATTGGAGCGTATGAATGTTCTGATCGATTGTCATCAGCAAGTCTATATGCCAAATCTAGAACCATCATTTAGGTGAGTCTAGGTCTTGCTTCAACACGAAACCGAGTTTTGAAATCTGTACAAGAAATTGAGTATTTGGCGGAGAAAGAACCAGACAGTACAGATATTTTGAAGACAAACATGTTGGATACATACTATCCAAATAGAAGTACTCACCTTGAGAGCGCTTGTCTCTATGAAGTTCTGCAAACCTACACTTTCAAAAGGAACGTCACAGAAGATATAAATAAAGGTGTATATGCTGTAATTGGATGTGGAGGTTGTTTAGTAAAACAAAGAAAAGGTCATTTGATTAATCATCGAAAATTGAGTTGTGATTCTCCAGACAAAAGAGAATTTTATTACTTAGCACTTTTACAACTCTTTAAACCTTGGCGTAGAGAAGAGGAACTACTTGGAGATTTTCTTACTTATGAAGATTTGTTCAATGCAACCAAAGATACCATAGAATGTCCTGTTTTTTCAAGTTATCTACAAATTTTGAACGAGGAAATACAGCAAGAAGCTACAATTGCAGCAGAGATTGCTAGAGACAGTTCTCAAGACAGTCAGAGTTCTGCTTCATTGAGTCAGGATCCACTAGGAGGACCAATTATACAAAATGAAGCTGCCACTGCCATGGATGAAGTTGAAAGAGCCATGGAACAAGCTCAGGAAGATGGAGTTGACTTAGACGATTTGGAAAAAGAACTAAACGTTGAACAGAGACAAATATATGACCAAGTCACACAACAAATTGAGCATGGTTTATCACATGAGAAAAAAGAGTGCTCATGTACATCATTTGTGTCTATCCGACTATATGTCAGTGGAGAAGCAGGAACTGGGAAAAGTTTCCTGATTAAAGTGATTGCAACATATTTGCAGAAAAAAACGGAGTCACCGCTCACTTGTGTTGTTACTGCTCCAACTGGGTTGGCAGCACACAACATTAAAGGAATTACTTTACTCCGTTTATTGATGTTGCCAGTGAAGCATGATAACAAATCACAATACCACAAGCTATCTGGAGAAGCTTGTTGTGAAGTTTCAAGAGTACTAAAGAAAATGAAACTTCTTATCATTGATGAAGTAAGCATGGTATCAAATATAATGCTTGCTTTTGTGCATTTAAGAATGCAAGAAACTCTTAAAACAGACTATGATGTGTTATTTGGAGGCAAACACATCATTGTTTTTGGAGATTTACTGCAACTAACTCCAGTTAAAGGACAGCCAGTGTTTAAAATGCTTACGCATGAAGATACCAGGAAGTGCTTAGGAAGGATTGGAAATGTTTAACATATGGCTAAATTTCAAATATGCAGAACTACTTCAAAATATGCGACAGGCAAAGGATGAAAATTATAAAAATATTCTACAAGATGTAAGAATTGGAAAACTAACTGAGCATGGCAAAGAAGCTTTACATGGACGAATAATTTCAAATTTGTTTCCAAAGGAAAATATTCTCCCAGAGAATATTTTTAAGAAAATTCCTGAAAACAAATCTCTCATATGCTTGATGCCAACTCTGCAAGAATGTTCAATCTTCAACACCAAAATGTTAAAGTTGGAAAATCAAGAGTTTGTGAAACTGGAATCTTTTGATAAAATAGCACATGAAGGAGCCACTATTATTTTGTCAGAAAAGTTGAAAACAAAATTGGATTCTTTAGAGAAGACAATATCTAAAACTGCTGGTATGGAAAAAACTCTGTATGCATCTTTAAATTGTCGTATAATTTTACGATGTAATTTACATGTGGAAAGAGGTTTAGTAAATGGAGCAATGGGTCATGTTGTGGATTTTGTGAATTACCGAAATAGAGATGGAATTGAAATTATAAAAATTAAATTGGATGATATTGAAGAAGTACAACAAATCAGTCGTTCTGCTCGCTTTTTGCTAGTGAAAGATTTATATGTCCACCGAAAACAGTTTCCTGTTTCTTTAGCATATGCAGTAACTATTCATAAATCTCAAGGTTTAAGTGTTGATACTGCTTTGGTGAATATTGGAAATTCTGTGTTCAAGGAAGACATGGCATATGTTGCTTTATCTCGAGTTAGAACGTTTTATTTTTTCCTTTATTCCTCATATACCAATTTTGGGTGCTCTAGAAGGGGATCCTCTCCCGCCCCCTGACATCTCGATGTTACGGCTACAGAATTTGATGCCAGTGGAGGCAGGAAAAGAAACCCCCCTCTAGTGTTTACTGTTTGCTTTATCCACCTCAACCTCTGAAACTTGGCGGCCCCCGGATTGGTTGAGGACTAAGCACCAACAGTACCAGGTGAAATCATAGGAATACTCTCATCTGTTCCGCCATGCCACAAGGAGCTCCCAGATCTTGAACTCTGAGGAATTATCACATGCTATATCAGACTCACTGATATATATAATATACTTTAAGCATTCAGAAAAAATGGGAGCATCTTCAGATTTCCATACTTTACATATTTCTCGTCTTGCCAATAACATCACATAGAAAATAAATTTAGTCTGTAGATTATCAAGATGGTAATCCGCCTCTAGGCCAAACCAGATCATTACCGGTGACACCACAATCTGTGTTCCTAATACATCCACCAAAAAACCCTCAATTTTTTTCCAAAACAGGTTGAGACTAGGACATTCGACGAACATATGTAGGTCATCTGCCTCTAGAGATTTGCACCGTGGACAGCTATATTGCAGGTTTGTGATCCTTGTCAATCTTTTTGGGGAAAAATACACTCTGTACAGTGTGAACAGATAGTTTCGTTTAAGAGGAGCTGGCTTTACTATTCCGTTCACCAGACTAAAAGAATCCCTCCACAGGTCTACCAGTTTGTTACCATCCAATCACTCAACATTTCCCCAGAGATTCTGAAGTTCCAAATCAGTAACTCCCTCTTTTTCCATCAATGCCTCATACCAGAAAGAAAGCTCTTTATCCCAACAAAATCTGTTTACAAAATCAAATTTCGGGTTAGATGCACAATCCCATGTTTCAGTAGACCACCAGCTTGATAGCTGGTAATATTTAAACCTTGTAAGGGTTCCTCCGGTCAACGTGAAGAGGGAATCCCACCCCAATAGCTGTTGGTCATTTTGTAAATGTCTCCACTGCATCAACCCTGCTTGTTTAAGAGGGGTTGACAGTTGATCTCTAAGACATTCTGGGGTCCCTGGAAAGTCCCATATTGGGGTCTGGGGAGCATAGTATGGGATTTGTAGTTTTTTCCTGAAAAAAAACCCAATTCTTCAGAGCTGTAACTAAAACCTTTAGTCTGACCTTTTTCAAAAATCTGGGGTCTCCATACTTAAATAAAAAATATTCATAGCCTTGGGGGATACCATGCAGTATTGCCTGAAACAAACGTCCCAAAAAAGATGCATCTGCCTTTCCTCTCATAACTCTGAAATTTTTAAAATGGAAGGAATGGCCATAATGCAGAATGTCAGGTAGCGCCAATCCTCCCATTTTTAATTGTCTCCTTAACTTCTTGGCAGAAATTCTGGGCATTTTGGAGTTCCAAATAAAAGAACCTATTGAATGTTACCTTTGGCAGTATAATCATCTTTATAAGATTGACCCTCCCGAAGATGTTTAATGGGAGCCCGGACCAACGCTGTAATTGTCCACAAATATCCTTATACACCTTATCCAGATTAACTTTCGATATCTCTGTAATGTCCTGGACTAACTGGATCCCAAGGTACCTCATCCTTGATTTTGCTTCGGGTAACACCACCTCCTGGTTCCATTGCATGATTTCTGTTTTTTCCTTATTTATTCTATATCCAGAGGTCTCTCCAAAAGCTTCTGCATGGTCAAAAAGTCTAGGTATTGCTACCTCAGGATTGGAAGTGAACATTAAAAGGTCATCTGCATATAAGGCAAACATTAGATCCAAATCTGTTAGAAAAAAGGGTTTTATTAAACGATCTGCCCTTAACTTAATCACTAATGGCTTAATATATAAGTTAAACAATAAGGGGGAAAGGGGGCACCCCTGTCTAGTACCCCTTGATATTTGAACCCAGTCCGTGAGCATCCCATTTACAAGAATCTTTGCCTTTGGGTTCAGGTACAGCGCTTTTATAGAGGTGATAAAGTTGGTTGGAAAGCTGAAACCGGACAGTACATCCCAGAGATATTCCCAATTGACTACATCAAATGCCTTTGCGGCATCTATTGCTACAATAGTCAACAGGAGTTTCTTATCAGTAGCATAGTCTATTGCTGCGATGGCCTGAAAAGTCAACTCGTTAATCTGCCTACCTGGCATGAAACCCCTCTGATCCTCATCCACGATAGTTTTGATTACTTTGGCCAGCCTCGCCGCCAAGACTCCTGCAAAGATTTTGTAGTCAGTATTCAGCAGCGAGATTGGCCTATATGATTCAATAGTCAGGGGGTCCTTATTCGGCTTCAGGATCAAAGCAACTGAGGCCTCCAGCCAAGTTTTTGGAATAGGTTCACCAGCCAGATATATTTTGTTAAACAAAGAGGTGAGAACTGGGACAATTATCTCCGCACCAATTTGATATACCTCCTCAGGGAGCCCATCCGGACCCGCAGCTTTTCCTTTTGCCATCTTCTTCAGCTGATTATATACTTCCCCGTCTTTTATCTCAGATCTTACAAAGTCAAAGTCTTCCTCCTGACACTGCGGAAGTCTGACCCCCTCCAACCATCCATCTACATCCAGATTAGATTTATCTTTAGTTTCAGAATATAAAGTCTGCATATATCTTCTTGCTTCTTCCGATATTAACTCGTTAGCATAGGAGACATCTCCAGAACTTTGCACTCTGAGGCCATTGATTTGATTTCTTGCTCTATCAGACCTAGCCTTCCATGCAAGAAGGCGGCCACATTTTTCCCCATATGAGAAATTGCGAAGTTTACTTGAATCCCATTTTTCTTTGATAGCCTTATCAAGATTCGCCTGATATTTAGCTTTCAAATTTTCTAACTCTTGCTGTAAGATGTGTATGTTAACATGTTGTTCGAGTGAAGCCTTCTGCAGCTGTTGCTCTTTTTGCTTGATCTCCTGTAAGGAATTCCTCTCTGTTTCCTTTCTAATCTTACTTCTCCTTATCATTATAGTAGTAAATAGGCCCCTCAAGAAAGTCTTGAAAACTTCCCACACTATTTGGTCAGGTGCGGTGGCCTTGTTAAACATAAAATATTCCTCCATCTGTCTCCTCAGATCTCCACTGATTTCTTCCTGTTGTAATATCGATCTATCTAATGTCCACCTTCTAACCTGCCCTCCCTGCGGAATCTTTATAGTCAGGGTTACTACTGAATGGTCCGATAATATTGCTGGAACATAGGAAGTGGTCATGACTTTAGATAAGAGCCCTTGATCGATTAAGAAGAAATCTATACGCGAGTGATGTTTATGCCTGTGGCTGTAAAATGAGTAATCCCTATTTTTCTGGTTTTTGACTCTCCATACGTCTAAGAGACTGAATTCTTTCATGATGGTTTTAAGTTCTCTCTTCGATTTAGGTAGAGGAAGAGAAACAGCCCTAGAAGTACGGTCAAGGCTCGAATCAAAAACTAAATTAAAATCACCTCCTAAAATAATAGGTGTATCTTGCTCCAATAAGCTAGATTTTAAGCTAATTAATGCATTGGGACAATCCTGGTTTGGCCCATAATACACTCCACATGTCAATCTCATGTTATTAATAGTTAAGAAAGCAGTCAGCCATCTTCCTGTGTCATCCGTATCATACTTTTCCACCCTTATCCCACTATTTACTCTAACCATGATAGCCACTCCCCTAATTTTGCTGCTTTGATTGGAGCAGAGGAGATCTTGAATCCATTTTTGATTTTTGAAGGCTATTTTACATTCTTTCTGGACAAGATGTGTTTCTTCTAACATAATAATATGGGCTTCTGATTTTCTTAAAAACTCACAAATTTTTATCCTCCCTAAGCCCGTTCACATTCCCGCTTATAAACTTTAAATTATCCCGCCATTAATCATAGAGAAGAAAAAAGAAAAAGATGACCATCACTGCATTTATTCCAACCCTCCTGTCTTCATTATTTGCTATTATTCTCATAGCCATTTCAGATAACATTGATATATGAGGAAAATTTTCTTTTATATTTTTCAACCCCCCCCCCTCCCCTCCCTTGAGGAACCACCCCTCTTGAACCTTGGCGATCTTATCGCCGTTGGGAACCTTGTCCCTGGCTTGGTCTCTGCCGCACCTTCGTGTATTTAAATATAATGTGTCAATACCTCTACCTCTACCTCATATCTGTATATGTATGAGCAATAAAGAGAAAGAAAGAAAAAAAACGTTTTTGTTTCTCCTTCCCCTCTCTCCTTCCCTTTACCCCACTTTACCCCACTATATATATATTTTTTTTCTCCTTTTCTTCTTCCCTCTCTCCCCTTCCCCTTCGTACCCTACATCATTTCTACCACACTCCTGTACTCCCTGTGCTATCCTGATGCGAAGGTGAATTTCGTTTTCAGTTTATATTTGTTTATTTATATATATATACATATATATTTATATATTATTTTTTTTTTGTATTTATTTACAATATTTTTAGCATTTATCTAGTTTCGGGCCTCTCTTTGCGCTTGCTGAACTTCTTGCTCATTTCTTCATAGCTTCAAGAAAACGGTCTACTTCCTGTGGGGATATGAAGTTATATGTCTTGTTGTTCCAAACAACTCGTAATGATGCTGGGAATTTCATCATAACTTGAGCGCCAAAACTTCTCAGTTCCTGCATACGTGATCCTAACTGCCACTGTCTCTGAGCTGTTACTTTGCCTACATCTGAACGAATTGAATATTTAACTGAGTCTATCTGCAATGATGTATCTGTGAGGGCTCTACTCAAAATCAGCTCTTTCACTGAGAATGTTAGGAAATTTACTAAGATTTTCCTTGGGGCATTCCTTCCAGGACGTGCCGAAAGGGATCCCTGTGTGCTCTTTGGATCTCCTTTTCCAATTCAATGTCTGCTCTGTCTTTCAACACACCTTCTCGCAGTAATTTGCATACTAGAGCCTTCACATCCCCATTTTCTACTCCCTCCGGAACTTTTAGAAACTTCAAATTATTTCTCCTGGAATGAATTTCCAATCGCTCCAGATCTAATTGCAGAGACCTGTTCTGCTCTTTCAGTTCCGTTATGGCCTTTGAGTGTGCCTCAGAGACTCTCGTAAGGGTAGCAACCTCTCCCTCTAAGGCCTCCGTTCTAGTACCTATCTCATCCATTTTATTCTCCAGGCTGGTACATTTTTCAGTAATCTCGCTCTGGTTAGCTTCCTATGTTGCAAATTTAGGGAGAAAACTCGCCAGGAGATCTTCCCTCAAAGTAAGTAAAAGGGTCTCTAAGCTTTGATTCTCTTTCCGCGGTTCATCTGCTGACGCTGACATGGACGCGAATACTGGTATAGAAGCAGATATAGATATAGGTGTTATCTCAAGCTCCTCTGGAGTCCCCCTAAATCTCCCAGGTCAGTCTCAGGGTCCGACAGCAGAGGGACAAATTTGTTCTGGAGCATGACATTTGATTGTGAAGAAATTCCAGAGGCATTAGCCGGGGGGCCCTGACCTGTACCTGCACCGGTACTTGCTTGCTCCATTTGCCTACCACCCCCCTTTGGACCTGATCCAATGCTTTATATGGGACTAGAAACTGTCTTCTCCATTATTTTAAAGTAAGATACCAAAGAGGAAGCAGGTTTTGCTGATTTTGCAATACTAAAGCCTCTCTTCTGCTTTTTCCAATCCCCTAATTTACTTTTTTCTTTTTTCTTCTGTTTTGGGGTTAGGGGGGTTAATGGGGTTGGGCAGCCTATTCCACTACTTCCTGAGAGTAGCAACTCTTTATCATGCAATGAATGTAGGAGGTATCTATTCCTAACCACTGGGGGGGCTATTACTCCTGGGGCTTGTTTCAGTGCTTTGCCTGCACCCCCGTTTTTCTGGCTCTCCTGGCCCCTCTGGCCCTCCTGGCTCTTCTGTAGTGGACACGGCCTCTCCACGACACTAGTTATGGGCAATATCGTCTCAATGTCCATTACTTTGAGGCTCCTATACTCTGCTGGAGCCTGACCCTTTAGCTCCACCACTGGCGCTATTCCAAACCGCTCCCAGTGCTCCTCGCTTTCATTAAGCGCACATGTACCATTCAACAGCCCCCCTCATTGCTTTCCATGAGGGGAACTGATCACACTCACCGTATTCACCGCAAAACTGCCTCTACCACTGCCACGCAGGTAAATCCTTGCTGCTGCTGCTCGAGTCCTGCACCAAACACTCGCTAAGCTCCAAGCGCCACTCTGCTCTGCAGCTGCCCGTAGCGTTGCGTCTTTCGCGTTGCTCTCCCGAGGTCGTCCCATGCGTGCGCGAGGTTCTAGTGCCCCTGGGTTCCCACTCGGCAGCAGTATCTCGAAAAAAAGTAACAAATCCGTCAAATTCCGGGGAACAATTGTTTCTAAAAAAAGCCCCTCATATCCTCACCGGTTTAAACACTATATCCCGCTCCTGCCGGTATTGACACCGCAGTTTCACTCTGCAGTCTCTCCCAGGTCAGGGACGTGCTCTCGCAGCCGGCGTTAGCCTGCCGCCATATTCCTCCTCGAGTTAGAACTTTATCTGGATTGTACTTGATTGATTTTGATGAGACAAAGATTAATGCAGATCTTAATTGTGTAAAAGAATATAATAGGTTAAGAAGAGAGTATGCTCCAAATTTACCTCAATATCATCTGTTTGAAAAGCGTGTGGTAGGCCGAAAAAGAAGAAATGAGAAAAATTGTAGTGAAGTTGTAGCAAAAAGAAAAAAGTAGATGAAACAGTGATTGTAAGCGGAAAGGAAATGGATTCAGTTAAAGATGTTGTTGGATTTCAGTTTGAAAATAGTTCTTGTGTCAACTGCTATGCTAATGTAGTGGTTAATGTTGTTTTCTTTCTCCAAACTGTAAAAGAACAGATTGCTGAAAATCGTGATCAAACACTTTGTTGTTTATTAAATTCTGTGTTTGAGAAATGTAGCAGTGATAGAACAAAAAAGTGTTTCTGAAATTCGAAAGGTTTTAGACATATGTTCTGGTCTAAATCAATTTTCACAGAATATTCAGCAAGATTGTCAGAAATTTCTCATGTATATGCGTGTTGTTTTACAACATGAAGGAGTAGATGTAGAAAATCTCTTTGGCCTTTCTTATAAATGGCAACATGACTGTGACAATTGCTCCTTTTCAAGGAGTACTACAGTATACACTGAAAGATTTATATATTTGACTTTACCAGACTGCAAATCAGTGTCTTTTAATAATCTAGTTAGAGCAGCAAATCAAAACATGGTTTGTAGTCAATGTAAATCTGAAATGCTATCAACTTTATTTTTAATAAGATATGGACAGTATGTTATTTTAATGTTCCAACGATGTAGACCTGATTGGACTAAATTGACAGCATGAATTAAAAATTTTGTGGCTTCTCAATTATCAATTTCAGGAAGAACCTTTACAACTGCAGGAATTATTTACCATGATGGTCCTTCAACAACATCAGGACATTACACAGCTTATTTAAAATGTGAAAAAGGTTGGAAGCTCTGTAATGATACTCAATTGACTTTCAAACAACGTTTGCCTTCTGACTTACTAAATTCTTACCTAGTGTTCTTACAACCGAAATTTTAGGGAAGGTAAATGGCCTATGAAGATTGCAGCAGTTAATATAACTTAGTTTGCTCTTCAAAATTACTTTCTGAATGAGAGTGATGAAGAAAATAAAAAACATGTAGTTCTCATAGAGATAGTATATGTTTATTATATAAAGTGTGCTGTGAGTATTATAGGAATTATTTATTAAATGTAAGCTAGAGATGGAAGTAAAACTCTTGTTTGATAACATGAAAGATGTTGGAGCTTTTCTTTTAGAAAGTCGGGTAAATGAGACATTACGAAAACAGTGGACTAATTTACATAGAAAAAGACTTTCCATACACTATTTGGCCTCGTGAAAAAGTAGATGGATCAAAAGTGAGTTTAGATATGGTTTTTAAAAAAGTACATTATTTAAGTAATTATTCAATGGGTTTTTTAAACACAATCATTTTGATTGTGTTTTTTTGCCCGCTGTTATATGATGAGTACTTTTGAAGTCACTGGTTTAAGTGAAATTCAATATATTCTGAGAACAGCAAAAATAAACCATTTAACATGTTGTTGAAATTATTTTGTATTTTCTATTATTAAATATATATTATGTTTCCATTCTCTTATGCTCACTTACCTATTTCCACCCTCTATCACTCTTTTTAACTCAATCTCACTGGCCTTTTTTGACTCTCCCTCACCTCCCTTCCCTTATTCCATTTTCCACACTTATTCTCATTAACCACTCCGTCACCGCTCATTACCTCTCTCCCATCCACCAATTTCCAGCTGTCAGTCACTCTACTTCACTCCCCTTCCCTTTGTTTCTTTTCTTTGTTCCCACAATAATTCTCCTTCTCTCATTCACCTTATTACACTTCACTCACTTCTTTTGTCACTTCCTCTATCCTCTCACATCCTCACTCCCTTTCCCTCACAGCCTGTCTCTTAGCTTGAGTCTCTGGATCCTCTCACTCTCTCACTCCTCTTACGTCATGCTTACTCCCTAAAAATGACCCACACTCCCTTCCTTACCTTTCTTTGCTCTCTTACTCAGTTCCTTTGTGTCACTCTTTCCTTCACTAGCTCTATATTCTCACTCCTTCACTTCGTTTGTCTCAAGCTTACTTGCTTTTATTCTCTCTGTATTTTCCCTTTTTCATCAACCTCTCTGCCCTTCACTCACCCTCACTTACCCTTGTTAATCTCCTACTTTGTCTCTTGTATTGGAAAATATATATTATAAATATTGTAACTTATTTTGTTTTGTCTTTCACAGATATAAATTTAAATGAAAATATAAAACTAAGTTGATATTACTTATAAGGTAAGTTTGATGTAGAATATTTATTTTCTCTATACTATTTTCCATAACCTCACTACTCTTCTTTGATATTCCCACACCTCTGTTTCCTTATAGCGCTTGCCTCACTTATTCTAAATCCCCACATTTACTCTCTTTTTTCACACTCTTCTCTTACTCTCACCTTCTTTGAGGCGTACTTTTGTACTTTCTTTCCTCTGTCTTCTCTTACTTCTTTGTTTTATTTTTTCCCTTTCTTTACTCTCCTTACTCCACTTCCCTAATTCCTTCTCTTACTCCCTCTTTCCTTTTACTTCTACACTCCCCTTTCCTCATTCTCTCTCTGTTAGCCTCATTCTTTCCGTCTCTTTAGTCTCTCACTCGTCTTCTGTCGAGCTCACTCCCTATAACTTAGTTATAGTCACACACTCACCTTTTTTGATACCTTCTCCTTTACTTACCTTCCTCTCTCTTCCCATCCTTTGCTCTTTCATTCTTTTCCTTTCTCTTACTCTTCTTACTCCACTTCAATAACTCCTTTTCTCAAATCCTCTATCTTCTAATTTATTCACCCCACTTTTCTCAGTCTTTTTCTATTACCCTCAAATAATTTCCAGCAATGCATCCTTTCACATGGGGTAAGTCCCATGTGAAAGTACCTGCATCAGTCTTACGCCTGCTGTGAGGCAGATGCAAGATGTTCACGCAATGGTGTCCTAAAAGTAACGCAGTGAAATCTTATAGATTTCACTGCTACTTCTACGACTTTTCCTTGCGTCAATACGTCCCTTTTGCATACATTACATCTGACGCAGGTATAATGTGGTGCAGAGGTTTACAAAGTGACGTATCTACCTAGATGTGTCACTTTGTAAATATGAGTCAACAAGGTAACATTTTTACAACTCCAATGAAACCATTATACAATTTCTAAACCAGCATTGAATCCAAGCATAAAAAACAATTTATAAAGAAGTTGTCTTCGGCCCGGCTTGCTTGAATCCTGATGGTGCAGTGAGCAAGGGACTCACATCTGAGCATACCCTTCCACGCTTATGGTGGACAAAACGATTCAGAAAAGGGGGTGGTGATGGACAGAGTATCTGAATTAAGCAGAACACTCCTACCCAGTCCAAAGATCAGGGCGTGATCCATCACCGTTTTTTAGCTCACTGCACCATCCCAGCTCAGAACCTGGCTACATGCTGGAAAGGAAACAAGCTTCCGGGGACCGGTTTCTGGCACCCCCTTTTTCTGAATCGTTTTGTCCACCATGAGCGTGGTAGGGTATGCTCAGACATGAGTCCCTTGCTCACTGCACCATCAGAATTCAAGCAAGCCGGGCTGAAGACGGCTGTAACGCCAGAAACCGGTCCCCGGAAGCTTGTTTCCTTTCCAGTAAAAGAATTGGCTTGGTAGTTTGGTCTGCCCTGTTCTCATGATGCACTGGGCCAGGGTCGGACTAATTTGCATGTAGCCTGGTTCTTGGCTGGGATGGTGCAGTGAGCTAAAAAACGGTGATGGATCAAGCCCTGATCTGTTGACTGGGTAAGAGTATTCTGCCTAATTCAGATGCTCTGTCCGTCACCACCCCCTTTTTCTGAATCGTTTTGTCCACCATGAGCATGGTAGGGTATGCTCAGACATGAGTCCCTTGCTCACTGCACCATCAAGATTCAAGCAAGCCGGGCCGAAGACGGCTGTAATGCCAGAAACCGGTCCCCGGAAGCTTGTCTCCTTTCTGGTGAAGAATTGGCTTGGTAGTTTAGTCTGCCCTGTTCCCATGATGCACTGGGCCAGGGTCAGACTAATTTGCATGTAGCCAGGTTCTTGGCTGGGATGGTGCAGTGAGCTAAAAAACGGTGATGGATCAAGCCCTGATCTGTTGACTGGGTACGAGTATTCTGCTTAATCCAGATGCTCTGTCCATCACCACCCCCTTTTTCTGAAGCAGGAACAAAGCAAATGGTGGGAGGGAAGATCTTTACAACGTTATCTAGATGTAAATCAAGTGCCAAGGGGCTTACGCATTCTCTTGGCAACAAGTTACGAGACACCCGACCCCAATATGCTGAAGGAATGGGCGGAGACGAATCTGGAGTCATCGCGTAGGCTGATGATAATTCTGGTAAAATACGCAGAAACAGACCGCGTAAAGTTACAGCAGAAAATTGATGAACTAAATGAGGAAATAAAAAACATGGGACAAACAGAAGAAGAAACAAAATTGAGAAAAGATATGTTAAGCCGTCTCCAAAAAGAAGAGGACAAAATTCGTGAACGGAAAACATATAAGTACCACCGAGACAAAAATGATTACGAATGCGGTAGGATTTTCACTTTCGCTAAAAATTATGAAAAGATGAAAATTTCAAAATTCAGTGTCAGAAAAAATACAAACAAGGATAGTAGACAAAACATACAGGGCGGAGCATCCACATCAAGCCTTAGCTCTGTTATAGAGAGTGAATCAGAAGACACGAGAACAGGGCGAGTACCAACAAGTATCTCCTTAGTTGAGGAGTTGGATTTTTTGGTGTAAGAACAGAAACAAATCCTCCGGCCAAAGCGACAAACAACGAAAGTACCGGCAAAAACAAAAGCCGTACCCAGAAACGCAGAGAAAGGAGACGGGCAAGGAAAAGGAGAGCCGGTCAGGAGATACGAAGCACGCAGGTGGAATCGCAAATAAACAATAGACAATGAAACCAGGATAGATAAGTCGAGTAACATCACTATAACCAACCTATCGGATATAACCTTAAACACAGCCGAGTTACAGCTTCTATCCTTGGGCCTATCCTTTGCACCAGAAAGTACCTTTGATTATGCGTCCACTCGGATGGATGTTTATAAGGGAATTAACAAACTGAAACTGAAAAAATATCATTTGCTCAAGGGTGAGGCGGAAATAAATATGAGGGAGACACTATCAACTGATAGCCAAGAACAGATAGACCAAATGTTCAATACTCAGGAGAGAATTCTAATTGAAGATCTAGCTGACATGGCCTCCACGCAAACCCAGAGCAATATGACACAAGTTGAAAGTGAAACTACAACAGTGGTTGAGAATACTGAAATTTGTACCACCAAATTCAAACCTCGGTCCAAATTTGTCCCCATTTTACCTCGAGATGGAATAGACATCTCATGACGAGATGTCATGAGTGATGTCACTGACCATGTCATGAGTGATGTAATATGTGACGTCATCAGCAGTGCATTGCAGGCGCGCAAGTTATAGTGAGTCCAACTAACTATAACGTGGGAATTTCAATGGTTTTATGTCAGTAAAATTTCCAGCTAACTACAACTGGTGTCAAACCTATGGTTTTTTCAGTGAATTTAATAGGTTTTGTAAATGCTAATTCCTAACTATATATAGTGCCTCAAACCTATAGTTTTTTCAGTGAATTTGCAAGGTTTTTTAAATGCTAATTCCTAACTATATAAGGCCTGAAACCTATGTTTTTTTCAGTGAATTTCAAAGGTTTTTTTAATGCTAATTCCTAACTATATAAGACCTGAAAGCCCACCATGAATCTCCAGTATGTGCCAGGGGACTGCATTGCATAGAGGTGTAATGAAGCCACGCCCCTTTTTACACCTCTCTGCAACGCAGCCCCGTGCATGTTTGAAGAGGGGAACTAATTCCCCTTGCATACTGGGGGCCCCTGGGGGCCAACTAGCCCACCCAGAACCTCCAGTATGCGCCAGGGGGCTGCATTGCAGAGAGGTGTAATGAGGCCACACCCTTTTTTACACCTCTCTGCAACGCAGCCCCCGTGCATGTTTGAAGAGGGGGTACTAATTCCCCTTGCATACTAGGGGTCCCTGGGGGCCAACTAGCCCACCTGGAACCTCCAGTATGTGCCAGGGGGCTGCATTGCACAGAGGTGTAATGAGGTTATGCCCCTTTTTACACCTCTCTGCAACGCAGGCCACTGGCGCGTTTGCAGAGGGGGGGCTAATTCCCCTTGCATACTGGGGGTCCCTGGGTCATATCTGCCCAAACACCGATATTCTGAACGATTGAAAATGACTTTTCTTGAGAAACATTTGGATTTGGATTATCATGTCCTATACTTTGGAATTTTTGAAATACTGACTTTGAGAATGCTATAAATTACTCAAGTCTGCCCGAATTGTGTGGGTAAAATTGATACCTAGTCACTTTGAATAAGAATGTACTTACGTCTCGTCTAACATTTGGAAAAAATATCTAGTTATATGACAACAGGATACCGACATAACTTGAAGGAAATAAGAACGCCCTGAAGAAGTTCTGTTGTACAGAACGAAACGCTTCGGCTGGCTGTGGTACATAAACTTAAGGAAAATAAAAGCATTTGAATATACACCAAGATTCAGCGCTTCAATAAGGACTCTAAGTGATATGATTTGATTGAACTTATTGTGCAAGTGGTGCTGTGCCAAACTTTGGAATATTCTTCACTACTCTCTACTACTTACTCTCTCCTACTCCACTACTCTCAAATACTCACTCTCTACTACTCATTCTCTACTACTCTACTACTCTCTCTCTACTACTCACTCCCTACTACTCACTATCTACTACTCTCTACTACTCACTCTCTACTACTCTCTCTCTACTACTCACTCTTTACTACTCACTCTCTACTACTCTCTACTACTCACTCTCTACTTCTCACTCTCTGCTACTCTCTACTACTCACTCTCTACTACTCTCTCTCTACTACTCACTCTCTACTACTCACTCTACTACTCACTCTCTACTACTCTCTACTACTCACTCTCTACTACTCTCTCTAATAGTCTCTACTACTCACTCTACTACTCACTCTCTACTACTCTCTACTATTCTCTCTCTCGGCTACTCACTCTCTACTACTCACTCTCTACTACTCTCTACTTCTCACTCTTTACTACTCTCTACTACTCACTCTCTACTGCTCTCTACTACTCACTCTCTACTACTCTCTACTACTCACTCTACTATTCACTCTACTACTCTCTACTACTCACTCTCTGCTACTCTCTCTACTGCTCTCTACTACTCTCTACTACTCACTCTCTACTCTCTATTACTCACTCTCTACTCTCTACCTCTCTCTATTTCTCTCTCTACTAGTCTCTACCTCTCTACCGCTACCTCTCTACCTCTACCTCTCTACCTCTACACCTCTACCTCTCTACCTCTCTCTACACGCACACATATACACATATATATATGCATATATATGCATATGCATTTATATATATGTATGTGTATGTATATATGTATACATACATATATAAACATACATAATCTGTATATCTATATAAATACAAATATAAATGCATGCATACATATACATATATGCATACAGATGCATGTTATTTACATGAAAGTTTAAAAAACACTAATAAAAGCAAAGCTAAAAAGCCACCTCATTACAAACAGAATGGCTTTAACTTAAACGAGGGCGAGATCTATTGCATTTTCAATGCTTGTTTACTGTGGGTCCATCAAGAAGGCATTCAGATGTGTCACACAATTGCCATAAATTCTGAATGTTAGCACTCTAGTTGCTCATTAGCTCACTGTAGTAAAGCTACTGCTCACCAGGGAAGTCTGCTGCTGGTATTCAAAGTGCATGTTTCAGTCTGCATGTCAGAATTTTTTTAATGAAATAGAAGAGGATTTGAGAAGTCACTCAAAATGATCCCTAATTTTTCTTTCTGAAACACTAATCATACTTTCTATGGCAAAATGAACCCCCTCATTTTGTTCCTTTTTAAATTAAATCTTTTCAGACTTACCACTTAATTCCAATCAAGATGGCTTCTGGTGTGCCATACTTTTGTCATAAGTAAGACTGTTAGCGCTCTAGTTGTTCTTTAGAACACTCTGGGTCATTCTGTCATTGGGCTATACTTGGGCTACATTTGGGTGATATTTGGGCTACATTTAGGCTCTTTTGTCTCTGGTGGCCATCTTGGGAGACTGCATGTCAGAATTTTTTAATGAAATAGAAGAGGATTTGAGAAGTCACTCAAAATGTGCCCTAATTTTTCTTTCTGCAGCACTAATAATACTTTCTATGGCATAATATACCCCCTCATTTTGTTCCTTTTTAAATTAAATGTTTTAAGAGTTACCACTTTATTCCCATCACGATGGCTTCAGGTGTGCTATACCTTTGTAATAAGTAGGACTGTTAGCGCTCTAGTTGTTCTTTAGAACACTCTAGGAGGCTGCAGTAGAACACAAAGGAATCAACTGACAGTCTCTGTCCTTGTTGGATGCACATTTTTTACTGAGACTGTCAGACTTCATTCTCACATGACTGAGAAAGATAATGTGAATTTACAGAAAATATGCTTTCAGTTTAGCTTATAGATCCCCTTCCAAACCACTGTGGGAAAATCATGAGATATTAGTTTTCTTTCAAATATGATTCATGATATCACAGCAGAAGGCTTTTTCACATGGTAAAATCACCTTAGAACCCACCACAATTCCTAAAATGAATATGATACCATCAACAAATGATTTATAATGTAACTAAAGTCCTAAAACCCTCTATTAACTACAATGCTTTTTAATGAGGTGCTATCATGTATATTGGTGTAGTAAGGTTCTTCATATGAATGAATCCAAGAAGGCAAGAATACATATGAATAAGTTAGAATTTAATCCAAGAGTAAATAACCCACGACCAGTAACTTGAGAGTACAGGCTCAGAATGAGAATAACATCACATCATACAATTCTTAGAACATCAGATAGAACACCACGACCAGTACCTTGAGAGTACAGGCTCAGAATGAGAATAACATCACATCATACAATTCTTAGAACATCAGATCGAACATAACCAAGACATTCCTTAAAGCAACCTAGTAATTACTTAAACAGTACAATACATGCATACTACAATTGGTCCCAAGATGGCTGCCAACACTTCTTGGATGAAGTGCTGACAGCCAATCAGATCAGATGTGTGGTTAGGCTCCGCCCAGATATATATATTTTTGAACCTAAATTACTCAAAATCCACTGGATCACATATCTTGAGACATAGCAAAGGCACATCGGGCTACCAGTCCCTACAATTTTGCTAAGTTTTGTGGAAATCCATTCAGCCGTCCGGGCTAAAAGTGAGTCCAACCGCCCTATGGAAATTAACATGGGGAAAACACGTTTTGGGACCCCCTTTTATCTCGGCCCTCGCTTGACGAATCCCCCCCAAACTTTCAGGGAAGGAGCGGAGCGCAGCGAGGCAAATTTAAGGAAAATTACAGGCAGATTCCTCAACCGGTGCCAAAGTTATTCCCAATAGAATGTTGCGGATTTCCTATAGAAAACAATCCTAACTATAACTACCTACTGGCGACCGCCAGTAGGTAATATATATATATATATATATTTTTTTTTTAAACAAAAGAGGCGGCACAATCAGGATATTTTCTTAAGCCTTTTTAATCAAGACTTCACCCCACCAACGCGTTTCAGCCACAACTGGCCTTGCTCACGGTTGGTTAGTCCCTCTATTGTGTTGCTATTTATACCAACCCATAGTTTGCCATTTAGGAGGCATTATGGGATATGTAGTTACATCCTTTTCAGTGAAAAACAAAATAATTAAAAGAAAGACTTTGCATGCTTTTAAGTTACTGCACTTAGGTGACTTTTAGTTCACTGTGGCTACTTAATATATTATAAGTCCATTCTGGGTTTAGTACCCAATCCTTTCATTATTGTCTCTTATGCCTTAAAATGTTTTCAAATTAAGGGTATAGTACCCAATGTCATTTAGAGAACATTTTATTCCAGATGGATATGCAAATCCTCTCCAAAATTCATCCCTTTCGGGTGTTTTGTTCTGAGTCTAATTATCATGCGTGACTCCATTTGTCGCAGTCTTCGAACCACATCTCCACCTCTCTCCATTTGTCCAATACTTTTGCCCCATAGAAATGCATTTGTCTCCAATCTCCATTTTGGCATGTGCTCATGTGTTTTGCGGTGGCATATTGCATATTGGAGTTTTTTACTGCACGGATGTGTTCCAAAATTCGTTTTTTCAACATACAAGTTGTGCACCCCACATACCTCATTCAACATTTGCACTCTATGACATATACAACGTTTTTTGAGGTACTTGAGATTTGTTGCTCGATTCTCATTGATTTCCCATCCGGTTCCTCAATCACTTTCATGCTTTTGCCAATCTTACAAGCTTTACACGAGTTACAAGGCTGAAACCCTTTCCGTGGCAGTTGCAGCCAATTTTGTTTTGGTTTATCTTGAAAATAGCTTTTGACCAACAAATCTTTGAGTGATGTGTTCTTTTTGTATGTTGTTAATGGTGCTTGACCGAGAGTTGTTCCAATGTCAGGATCCCCTGACAATAAATGGCAATATTTTTTCATTATGCGGGCAATGTTTCCACTTTCTTTGCTGAAAGTCGTTATGAACCTCGGAGGTGTGTGGGTTTCCGTTTTTTTAGGCTGTTCCATTAATGTTTGAGTCCGTGTTTTCAAATCGATTTTTTTCTTGCATTTTGTTAGCACTCTTTCTTCATAGCCTCTTGCTCTGAATCTGCATTTACTCTCTTGGATTACTTTCTCTGCATCCTCTGGTACTGAACAATTTCTCTTGAGGCGTGTGAATTCTCCATAGGGTATACTTCGTAGAAGAGGTGTGGGATGAAAACTCGTTCCATGGAGCACACTATTCGTCGCTGTTTGTTTACGAAATAGAGTTGATTCAAGCTTGTCATTAGACACATATATTTTAGTGTCCAAAATGTCTATTTCCTGTGTGCTCGTATTGCATGTGAACTGTAGGCCCACTTCATTCTCATTCAGTTTGTTAAAATAGGTTTGAAATTGACCATCTGTGCCATGCCAAATAATAAACAGGTCGTCAATGTAACAAACCCATAATATTATCCGTTCCAGATCTTGTTGGTTTTCCTCATTCCACGCTATGGTCTTCTCCCACCACCCCATTGTGATGTTAGCATAGTTGGGAGATAGAGAAATGCCCATGGCGGTGCCACAGATTTGTTTGAATAATTATTTGTCAAAAAGAAATACATTATTCCTCAAGCACAGATCAATCATCTTGATTAGCATTTTCGAGTGGTCCAGATATATGATGTTACGTTGTTTGAGATAATACTCACATGCTTGCATTCCGATCTCATGACGGATTGAAGTGTAAAGTGAGACCACATCAATTGTGACTAACAGATATTCCGAATTCCAATTCACATTCATTAGTATTCTCAAAAAGTCACCAGTGTCTTTAATATATGAAGGAAGACTCTGGGCAATAGGGGCTAGAAATTTCTCAACATAGTTGGAGATGTTTTCATATAATGATCCACACGAGGAGACAATTGGTCTTCCTGGAGGGTGATTCAAAGTCTTGTGAATCTTTGGGAGAAAATATATACAAGGTGTTATTGGATGGTCAATGGTTAGATATTTTCTTTCCTCCTCATCTATCAAACCTTTTGTGTACCAAATTTCTATGTACTCTTGTAGTTCTCTCTTCATATTCACATATGGGTTGGTTTCCAATTTTTGGTAGTTATTTTCTTGATTCAGTTGTCTCTTCGCCTCACATATGTAATCTGATGTCCTCATTAGCACAATGTTGCCCCCCTTGTCCGCTGGCTTTATAGTGACTTTATCATTGCTCATCAGTGTTTTAATGGCTGCACGTTCAGTCTTTGAGAGATTCTCACGTGTCTTGTTTCTCACTTTGGAAAGATTGTCAAGTTCCTTTATTATTGCTTCTGAGAAAAGATCTATTTTGTTACCTGGTGACAGTATCGGATAGTACCTTGATTTTCTTTTTAATCAGGTAGCTGGTCTTTCATCTGTTGGGATATTAAGCTCTTCCAACAATTCCGCATCTGATATGGAAGTGCCTTCCAGGTCAAATAGTGATTCAAAACTATTTCTCAAGTCCGGTATGTCTGCAATGATATTAAACGGAACATTGTCTGTGTTTTCTTCCATAGTAATAGCAGGCTCAGTTTGTTTTCCAGCATGTACCTTTGCTAATTTCAACTTTCTTATATACTTGTAAAAGTCTATTCGTGTTTCTGTATAATCAAAGTGAGCTTCAGGACAGAATGACAATCCTTTATTTAAAACACATTTTTCTGTTTCTGTTAGTTGATGGTCTGAGAGATTTACAATTAGGTTGGTCTCGGATTGCGATTGCGAGGGGGTACTGACGTTTTTCTCCGTTTGGCCCTGCGGGTTTTTCTGGTGCTGGTGCGGGGGTTGTCTTATTTTGCGACCCCCTGCCTCTTCCTCTGTATCTTTGGTTGGGGTATGGTCGCCTTCCTCTTCCTCTTCCCCTTCCTCCGCCTCTCCCAATACTCTTTTCCAAATTGACCAATTCGACCTCCTCTAAAACAGACCAGTTTTTTGACTGGTAGGTGCTTCGTGTTGAGCCATCATCACTGATGCTGGATTCACTTGCACTTGATGCTAATTTTTGCATAGGATAGTTCTTTTTTAAATTGTCATATTTTCTGGCAAATGTGAGAATTCTGCCATGAATGTAGTCCTGTTCATCTCGTTGAAATTTACGCTCCTTACGTCCTTCAATATCACTCTCATAGGAGTCCAATCTGGTTTCCATTTCCTTGCGTAATTTAGAAACTTCCTCTTGGTTGGTATCATTTGATATTTTGTCTTCCAATTCTTTTATTTTTTGTGTAATCTCATCCACCTCAAAGCGTGCATGCTTCACTAGAATGCGCATCATGTTTAATGAACACTGAGTGTTGTTGTCAATCCATTCTTCAATCAATTCTTTCTTTACTTCAGTGTGCGTCGGCATCGTGAAAATTCTCAGGCCACGGGGAATGCGTTTCACTTCAAGGTACTTCTCCAGGGCAATTGCTTCCCAACTCTTGTTAATCTCCTTTTTATACAATTTTTCTAGAGCATTCAGCTGTTGCTTTACTGTGTTTTCTACTGCTGTGGGTGTCGTTGAAGTTACTGGAGTTCCGTCTGACTTAGCCCCAGTTTTGAACATTGTCGTCACTTTAGAAGCTCTGTTAGCTACACGAGCTTCCATGATTTAAGTTTGTTAGCGTGCTGCACACTTTAACCTTAAAGGGTGATAAACCATTTACAAGTCTGTGTCACTTTAAGGCTGTTTGATCCTGATCTGACAAACTCCGCGAAGCCGCCCGTGTTGTTCACGGAGTCGGCGTTTGATTTGCGAAGACTACGTCAGCCACTTCAAATTCCTGCAAGTATTCACCGGAGAATTGTACTCCGCTTACCTTATGCGGGACTTCTCTGATGTCGGAGGTTGTATTGCATAGCTTCTCCGTACGTCCGGCAAGGTAATCACTCGCACGCTGATTTTCAGTGCAGGAAGTTGGGCGCTTCTCTCGGCTTAGTTTCTCCTTACGCAAAGTGATCCTCAGGCCATATATATATATATATATATATATATATATATATATATATATATATATATAGATAGATAGATAGATAGATAGATAGATAGATAGAGAGATAGATAGATAGATATATATTTATATACATATATATATAGATATATATATATGTATATATATATATCCTGATTCCACTCTCAACGCCAGTATCCGCGAGGCGTTTCACAAAAAACGAGAGAGACGGACTCTTTTTCAAATTCAGCAGCCGCTGATGGTCTTTATTTTTAAAGTTTCTTCAAGTGCATTACCGTGCCTAACCAAACGCGTTTCGGCGTACCTGACGCCTTGCTCGCTGGTGGTGATCGTGAGGTTCCCTCCATTATTTCAATTAAAAAGTGCTTTATGATTGGTCAATGCATTAACATAGAAATAGTAAACATACTATACATTGCAACGTTGAACCCATTTTCATCATCAAAAATAGCAGCATTCATTTTATCCTTATAGAAACTCATATTCTCATTATTGCATATATTGACAGTGCGGGTTTAAAAATATTTTAACATTCATTTTCAAACCCTATAATATAAAGTGTCACAATTAATGCATGTATGGAGTTTCTAATTATTGAGATTGATCCATTTACTTTCATGGATGATCAAACGTTTTTGAAAGTACTGCATAATGAAAGGATTCTTGTTTGTACTAGTCTCCATTTTCACTGATGCATTTTGGACCAATAACTTAATATGTGCAAATGTGCTCAAAAAAGTGTAAAAAAAACCCATAATTAGTAATCTTATCACGTTTATCCTCCCGCAGGAAGTATACAACTACCATACTATAAAATTCATATTTTGCATTTAAAAAGAGGGATTTAAGAGAGACCGAGAGGCGGATCTAAATAATCTTATGGGTTTATCTTAATATCTGTACAAATACAATGTAGCAATACTATATCATGTTTCCATATTTCCGATACAGTGTGGTTTATTTTGGGACAATATTCTCCTTCTGATTGATTATAGTACCCTTTAATTGATGTCCGTTCATTTTGTATCCTGATCGTTGGCCAAGGCAGTGTATATTATTTTGCTGTTATTAATTTTATCTGAATCCCCAAAGGATCCTATTTAAGGAACACCATATAAAAATTCTATAAATATATGATACATTTAAAACCCTTATATAAAAAATACACAATATAAAATATAAAAGGTTTTCCTATCTGTCACTGAAATTTTTTTCAGGAAATAAGGTGATTCATACTCCTCTGTTGCTTTCTTGCAAGAGTAGTAAATACACTGCCCTTCAACTATTATCAGGGTTCCAGGTCGTCCGGACATTTCAAGGAAGTGGTACAAATCATCACATGTATTCAGGCCCTTAGGACTCTTGCTATCCAGCTCTAAAATGTAGCTGGTTTCCAGTCTGCAAAGTTTTTTCTCCCTATCTCCCCCTCTTTTACTGCTAGGGACATGATCAATTACAAAATATGTAATAGTATTCAGATTGTTACCACGTTCTGTTTTAATGTGTCTAGCTACGGGGTAGTTAGGGTCTGAATTTACTATGGCCCGTAGGTGCAGCAGAATCCTAGCCTGTGCTGGAAGCTTAGTGCTTCCAACATATCTTAAACCACAAACACATGTTAGAATATACACAACATACTCAGTCTCACATGTGTAATGACCTTTGAGTTTAATGGGTCGATCTGAGAAAGCGGTTGTGTATGTGGTGGTGTTGGAACCAATTTTGCAGGCTCTGCAAGATGCACATTTAAAAAAAACATTGCAGGCAGATAGCCAGATTTCTTTATTGAACATTTCAGGGCTGGTTTTTACAAGGTCGGATTTCATAGAGTGGGCCTTTCTAAAGGTGAAATTAGGTTTATCCATATAGATTTCACTTAGGATCCCATCTGTTGATATGATTGGCCATTCTTTGGTAACGATTTTCTTTATTAATTTGGACTGTCTACTATAAGTAGAGATAAATCTACAGCCCTTCCTGGCTTCGCCTAGTTCAGCATTGGTATTTCTATTAGGTGCCAAGTTGGAATCTATGGTAGCTGCTTTTGGTTGTAGTAAGGTTTCTCTTTGAATAAGAGAAACTTTATGAAGTGCAGCTTTTAAGTTTTTTTCTTTGTAACCACGTTCTAACAGCTTTGCCTTAGTAAGGGTAAGGGCTTCCTCACATGCTTGTATCGAGCTACAGATTCTTTTAACTCTGAGAAATTCCCCATAAGGGAGACTTGCTATTGTGTGGCTTGGGTGAAAGCTACTGGCGTGCAGCAGGGTATTTCCAGCTGTTGGTTTTACAAATATATATATATATATATTCACTTAAAAAACCATAGGTTTCAGGCCTTATATAGTTAGGAATTAGCATGTAAAAAACCATTGAAATTGCTCCTTTATAGTTAATTGTACTAACTATATTTCGCGCACCCGCAATCCACTGCTGATGATGTCACATATTACATCATTCAGAACATGGTCAGTGACATCACTGATGACATCTCAAATGACATCACTGATGACATCACTGATGACATGTCATTTGACATCACTGATCACATCATCCAGTGACCGTGTGTTTCTGTAAAGTTTAAATATGTTTTCCATATTGAAGAATGAGTGGATGTATAAGTGTCTGGATGAAGGATTTAGTAGGTGTGTGACTGACTGTATGAGTGAGTGATTAAATGTGTCTTACTAAATGCATGGGTTAGTGACTAAACTGTCTGAATGTGTGCATCAGTATGTCTGTTGTTGTGTAAGCTGCTGCATGTGTTGATCAGAAGCTATATGAGTGGCTATATGGGTTATTGATTGGTTGCCCAAGTATTTGAATGGGAGACTGAGTGTGTGTGTGGGTGGCTGGGAGGTGTGTGACTCTGTGCATAGATGTGTGAGCAGTTGATTCACTAGGTGTATGAGTTCAAGAGTGCATGTGGAAACAGCTAAATCGGTGGTTCACTGTGTGCATGGGTGTGTTGGTGAGTGAATGGATATCTCAGTGCTACATGTCCAAGTAAGTGCATATGTAAAACACAGTGCATGTGAGAGTTGGCATATATAAATGACTATACATGAGAGCCAGTGAATGTGCAAGTGGCTGTATGGATCATTGTGTACTTGTATCAGTGATTGTATAAGAGAGTAAGTATGTGTTAGTATATGTTTGAATAAGTAAGGTGTTGTGTGTATAGCTGTATAGTTGAGGAAATGGAAGTGTTATTGATTCTTTGCATGACTGACTAGGTGTGTGAGTAACTCCATGGATGAGTGGCAGTGTGTAAGTGTCTGTATAGGTGTATGAGTGCATATGATAGTGTTGTATTGATGAGTTACTGCATGTATGAGTGATTCTATGGGTGAATGAGTGAATGTGTGTTTAGACCTAGGAATCAGTGAGTGCGTATGTAGTAACTTGTATTGGTGTGTCAATGGTTTCAAGAATGGTAGTCTGGTTTAAAAATGGGTGTATCAAAGGTTATATTAGAGTGTGAGGAGGTGCATCATATTATCACATGAATGATATCATCAGTGATGTGATCAGTGATGTCAAATGAGATGTCATCAGTGATGTCATCAGTGATGTCACTGACCATGTCATGAATGATGTAATATGTGACATCATCAGCAGTGGATTGCGGGTGCGCGAAATATAGTTAGTACAACTAACTATACAGGAGCAATTTCAATGGTTTTTTAAATGCTAATTCCTAACTATATAAGCCTGAAACCTATGGTTTTTTTAAGTGAATTTGCAAGGTTTTTAAAATGCTAATTCCTAACTATATAAGGCCTGAAACCTCTGGTTTTTTAAGTGAATTTGCAAGATTTTTTAAATGCTAATTCCTAACTATAATACTATATAAGGCCTGAAACCTAAGTTTTTTTAAGTGAATTTGCAAGGTTTTTTAAATGCTAATTCTTAACTATATAAGGCCTGAAACCTATGGTTTTTTCAGTGAATTTGCAAGGTTTTTCAAATGCTTATTCCTAATTATATCAGGCGTGAAGCCTATATTTTTTTTCAATAAATTTCAAAGGTTTTGTAAATGCTAATTCTATTAGCGGATAACGTTTATATATGTTATTATCCTTCTGGGACCACCTGAGCAGCCATCTTGTTTCTCAGGAGTAGTGAGGCACAAGAGAGCACAAAATAAGAGTGGAAAACACAAAAAGGGGGCAGGGTAGTAACCCCCTGACCCCCTAGCCCTTCTCAGGGGGTCCCAGAAGGACCACCAAGTGCAAATAAAAATTATTATTATAATTTTTTTAATTCGCGGGGTACGAGCATGGTACGCGCACGGTACACATACCGTACGCATATGGTGTGCGTACCCCCCGATTTTTTCGCATTTTTAAAAAAAAAATGTTGCCCTTGGGGGTCCTTCTGGGACCCCCTGAGAAGGGCTAGAGGGTTGGGGGTTATCTACCCTGCCCCCTTTTCGTGTTTTCCACTCTTGTTTGGGCTCTCTTGTGCCTCAGTTCTCCTGAAAAACAAGATGGTGGCCAACACTTCCTGGTTTGAACAGTTTGGAATGTTGACAGTCGACTGCCAGCCAATCAGAAACTCGCTCGTGCACGTAAGGGTACGCGTACGGTGCGTGTACGGTGAGCACATATAGATATATAATTTGCTCAAATTCAATTTTCTCAACAACTACTGGAGGGATTTTCACCAAATATAGAAAAGGCACTACTGCATACCTGTCCCTACCATTTTGCCAAGTTTGGTGTAATTCCGTTCAGTCGTTCGGGCTGTAGCCGTGTCTAAAGGTCCCTATGGAAATTAGCATGGGGAAAACACGTTTTGGGACCCCCCTTTCGGTCCCCGCTTGACGAATCCTCCCGAAACTTGCAGGGTAGGAGTGGAGCGGAGCTGGCTAAACCTCTGGAAAATTACACGCAGATTCCTCAATCGGTGTCAAAGTTATTCCCAATAGAATGTTGAGCGCATGTAGATATATAATTTTCTCAAATTAATTTTTTCAACAACTACTGGAGGGATTTTCACCAAATAAAGAAAAGGCACTACTGCATACCTGTCCCTACCATTTTGCCAAGTTTGGTGTAATTCTGTTCAGCCGTTCCGGCTGTGGCCGTGTCTAAAGGTCCCATAGAAAATGCCATTTGAAACATTTCAAATTCAATTTTCTCAAGAACTACTGGAGGGATTTTGACCAAACATAGCAAAGGCACATCTGCATACCAGGCCCTACCATTTTGTCAAGTTTGGTGTAATTCCATTCAGCCGTTCGGGCTGTAGCCGTGTCTAAAGGTCCCTATGGAAATTAACATGGGGAAAACACGTTTTGGGACCCCCCTTTTTTCTCGGCCCCGCTTGACGAATCCCCCCGAAACTTTCAGGGAAGGAGCGGAGCGTAGATGAGCAAATTTAAGGACAATTACACGCAGATTCCTCAATCGGTGCCAAAGTTATTCCCAATAGAAAGTTGGAGATTTCCTATGGTAACTAGGTCCTAACTATATATACCTACTGGCGACCGCCAGAAGGTAATTTATATATATATATATATATACATATATATATATATATATATATATATATATATATATATATATATATATATATATATATATATATATATATATATATATATATATATATATATATATTCCGCTCCGTGGGGTTGTCCAAAAAGCGGGTAGCAATCGAGCCTGCGTGCGCCTTCCCCAAGGCGTTAGTTGGTATGGGCAGTTGCATGCTTGTAATAGGCCCGATGCGTTTCGGAAATTTATTTTCCTCATCAGGGGCCAGCAGTAAAGTGCACGGCGTCTACCGTCTCCCTTTATGAAACCAAGGAAGTGCTTGTGGGAGATGTAGTCCATATTATCCTGGATGGATGCACTTTCAAATTACAGCTCGTTCCAAAGGCTCTAACATGAGCCCCCAAACATCACTCCTGTCCTCATCCGTCGCGCAGCTCCACATGTGAGACTCCTTGGATAGAGGGTCTCGTGGCCCCCGTTTCTTCGGGGTGATGCTACCCAGCGGCAGGACCGCCGCTAATACATTCCGCTCCGTGGGGTTGTCCAAAAAGCGGGTAGCACTCGAGCCTGCGTGCGCCTTCCCCAAGGCGTTAGTTGGTATGGGCAGTTGCGTGCTTGTAATAGGCCCGATGCGTTTCGGAAATTTATTTTCCTCATCAGGGGCCAGCAGTAAAGTGCACGACGTCTACCGTCTCCCTTTATGAAACCAAGCAAGTGCTTGTGGGAGATGTAGTCCATATTATCCTGGATGGATGCACTTTCAAATTACTGCTCGTTCCAAAGGCTCTAACATGAGCCCCCAAACATCACTCCTGTCCTCATCCGTCGCACAGCTCCACATGTGAGACTCCTTGGATAGAGGGTCTCGTGGCCCCCGTTTCTTCGGGGTGATGCTACCCAGCCGCAGGACCACCGCTAATACATTCCGCTCCGTGGGGTTGTCCAAAAAGCGGGTAGCACTCGAGCCTGTGTGCGCCTTCCCCAAGGCGTTAGTTGGTATGGGCAGTTGCGTGCTTGTAATAGGCCCGACGCGTTTCGGAAATTTATTTTCCTCATCAGGGGCCAGCAGTAAAGTGCACGACGTCTACCGTCTCCCTTTATGAAACCAAGCAAGTGCTTGTGGGAGATGTAGTCCATATTATCCTGGATGGATGCACTTTCAAATTACTGCTCGTTCCAAAGGCTCTAACATGAGCCCCCAAACATCACTCCTGTCCTCATCCGTCGCGCAGCTCCACATGTGAGACTCCTTGGATAGAGGGTCTCGTGGCCCCCGTTTCTTCGGGGTGATGCTACCCAGCGGCAGGACCGCCGCTAATACATTCCGCTCTGTGGGGTTGTCCAAAAAGCGGGTAGCACTCGAGCCTGCGTGCGCCTTCCCCAAGGCGTTAGTTGGTATGGGCAGTTGCGTGCTTGTAATAGGCCCGACGCGTTTCGGAAATTTATTTTCCACATCAGGGGCCAGCAGCAAAGTGCACGACGTCTACCGTCTCCCTTTATGAAACCAAGCAAGTGCTTGTGGGAGATTTAGTCCATATTATCCTGGATGGATGCACTTTCAAATTACTGCTCGTTCCAAAGGCTCTAACATGAGCCCCCAAACACCACTCCTGTCCTCATCCGTCGCGCAGCTCCACATGTGAGACTCCTTGGATAGAGGGTCTCGTGGCCCCCGTTTCTTCGGGGTGATGCTACCCAGCGGCAGGACCGCCGCTACTACATTCCGCTCCGTGGGGTTGTCCAAAAAGCGGGTAGCACTCGAGCCTGCGTGCGCCTTCCCCAAGGCGTTAGTTGGTATGGGCAGTTGCGTGCTTGTAATAGGCCCGCGCGTTTCGGATATTTATTTTCCTCATCAGGGGCCAGCAGTAAAGTGCACAACGTCTATTGTCTCCCTTTATGAAACCAAGCAAGTGCTTGTGGGAGATGTAGTCTGAAGAAACGGGGGCCACGAGACCCTCTATCCAAGGAGTCTCACATGTGGAGCTGCGCGATGGATGAGGACAGGAGTGATGTTTGGGGGCTCATGTTAGAGCCTTTGAAACGAGCAGTAATTTGAAAGTGCATCCATCCAGGATAATATGGACTACATCTCCCACAATCACTTGCTTGGTTTAATAAAGGGAGACGGTAGACGTTGTGCACTTTACTGCTGGCCCCTGATGAGGAAAATAAATTTCCGAAACGCGTCGGGCCTATTACAAGCACGCAACTGCCCATACCAACTAACGCCTTGGGGAAGGCGCACGCAGGCTCGAGTGCTACCCGCTTTTTGGACAACCCCACGGAGCGGAGTGTATTAGCGGCGGTCCTGCCGCTGGGTAGCATCACCCCGAAGAAACGGGGGCCACGAGACCCTCTATCCAAGGAGTCTCACATGTGGAGCTGCGCGATGGATGAGGACAGGAGTGATGTTTGGCGGCTCATGTTAGAGCCTTTGAAATGAGCAGTAATTTGAAAGTGCATCCATCCAGGATAATATGGACTACATCTCCCACAAGCACTTGCTTGGTTTAATAAAGGGAGACGGTAGACGTTGTGCACTTTACTGCTGGCCCCTGATGAGGAAAATAAATTTCCGAAACGCATCGGGCCTATTACAAGCACGCAACTGCCCATACCAACTAACGCCTTGGGGAAGGCGCACGCAGGCTCGAGTGCTACCCGCTTTTTGGACAACCCCACGGAGCGGAGTGTATTAGCGGCGGTCCTGCCGCTGGGTAGCATCACCCCGAAGAAACGGGGGCCACGAGACCCTCTATCCAAGGAGTCTCACATGTGGAGCTGCGCGATGGATGAGGACAGGAGTAATGTTTGGGGGCTCATGTTAGAGCCTTTGAAACGAGCAGTAATTTGAAAGTGCATCCATCCAGGATAATATGGACTACATCTCCCACAAGCACTTGCTTGGTTTAATAAAGGGAGACGGTAGACGTTGTGCACTTTACTGCTGGCCCCTGATGAGGAAAATAAATTTCCGAAACGTGTCGGGCCTATTACAAGCACGTAACTGCCCATACCAACTAACGCCTTGGGGAAGGCGCACGCAGGCTCGAGTGCTACCCGCTTTTTGGACAACCCCACGGAGCGGAGTGTATTAGCGGCGGTCCTGCCGCTGGGTAGCATCACCCCGAAGAAACGGGGGCCACGAGACCCTCTATCCAAGGAGTCTCACATGTGGAGCTGCGCGATGGATGAGGACAGGAGTGATGTTTGGGGGCTCATGTTAGAGCCTTTGAAACGAGCAGTAATTTGAAAGTGCATTCATCCAGGATAATATGGACTACATCTCCCACAAGCACTTGTTTGGTTTAATAAAGGGAGACGGTAGACGTTGTGCACTTTACTGCTGGCCCCTGATGAGGAAAATAAATTTCTGAAACGCGTCGGGCCTATTACAAGCACGCAACTGCCCATACCAACTAACGCCTTGGGGAAGGCGCACGCAGGCTCGAGTGCTACCCGCTTTTTGGACAACCCCACGGAGCGGAGTGTATTAGCGGCGGTCCTGCCGCTGGGTAGCATCACCCCGAAGAAACGGGGGCCACGAGACCCTCTATCCAAGGAGTCTCACATGTGGAGCTGCGCGATGGATGAGGACAGGAGTGATGTTTGGGGGCTCATGTTAGAGCCTTTGAAACGAGCAGTAATTTGAAAGTGCATTCATCCAGGATAATATGGACTACATCTCCCACAAGCACTTGTTTGGTTTAATAAAGGGAGACGGTAGACGTTGTGCACTTTACTGCTGGCCCCTGATGAGGAAAATAAATTTCCGAAACGCGTCGGGCCTATTACAAGCACGCAACTGCCCATACCAACTAACGCCTTGGGGAAGGCGCACGCAGGCTCGAGTGCTACCCGCTTTTTGGACAACCCCACGGAGCGGAGTGTATTAGCGGCGGTCCTGCCGCTGGGTAGCATCACCCCGAAGAAACGGGGGCCACGAGACCCTCTATCCAAGGAGTCTCACATGTGGAGCTGCGCGATGGATGAGGACAGGAGTGATGTTTGGGGGCTCATGTTAGAGCCTTTGAAACGAGCAGTAATTTGAAAGTGCATCCATCCAGGATAATATGGACTACATCTCCCACAAGCACTTGCTTGGTTTAATAAAGGGAGACGGTAGACGTTGTGCACTTTACTGCTGGCCCCTGATGAGAAAAATAAATTTCCGAAACGCGTCGGGCCTATTGCAAGCACGCAACTGCCCATACCAACTAACGCCTTGGGGAAGGCGCACGCAGGCTCGAGTGCTACCCGCTTTTTGGACAACCCCACGGAGCGGAATATATATATATATATATATATATATATATATATATATATATATATATATATATATATATATATATATATATATATATATATATATATATATATATATATACCATAGACAGATACACTCCAGATACAACAGTACCCACCAATGTTTGTGTCATGTTTAACATCCCAAGGGCGGAAGGACAAGGTAATACTTACAGATGACATATGGTTAGTTCTTTCTGGGTATAATTCCATAGATATCTTGTAGTAATGAGCACACCATCATTGATAATGCTAGAATATTAAGGAAGTATAGTCATGATAGTATAGCCTTAGAAAGCAGGTACTATGCCACCTGGTATCTATGGTGTTTTTAGAGTTTCCTGTGGCAGACACACATCCTGGAAATGGTAAATCAGAGCATATAGACAAGCCTTCAAATCAAGGTACCAGCTCCTGTGACCATACACAAGCCTTCAGTTTGAAGGTCCGGCTCCTGCAAAAGCATAAGACATTTGTTTGTATTGATTCCCTAATGCAGCAGGGCCCATCAAAAGCTAAACAACAACGAAACTTGGAAGTGGTGTAAGAGACACTCTTACAGCACCGGGCACTTCTCGGAATCCAAACTTCTTCATCCTCGGAGTTTCCAGATAGGACGCAATATTCTGCTGCGTTTCTTCCGACCCGGAAGCCTTTCATAGAGAAGTGTCAGCGTGAACTGCCAGCATGCCTTTGAGAAAGGAGCAAGTTGCTCTGAAACGCGTCAGGCTACAAGATTTATTGGGAAGAAAAATGGCGGTTTTGGAAATAAAAGTTCATGAAGAACACATCTACTGTGAGTGCGTCTTCAATTACGGGGCATCTTTTGGAAAACAAATAACACGGCAGCCAGGCTGTGGAAGACTGCACCTCCATCAAAAGAAATATGGGGCTGAGTCTTGAACTTTTCATTAGCGCAAGGAAAGCACAGTGGATGTTTCAAAATCCAAACCGGATTTGATTCCTGAGACCCACTGGAGGGCTAAAAAAACTGTTTTAATATGCTGTCATTGTGGCAGAAATCATGGAACCCACTGGAGGGTAAGAATTACTTTGCACATACTTCGAATCCCAGCATGCAGCACCAGCGCAAATCAACAGAGACCCACCAGAGGGTAATTAACTATTTAAATATGCAGAGGGGAAGAGAGGGTGTGTGAAGCTTCGTGAACTGCCAGCATGCCCTTGAGAAAGGAGCAAGTTGCTCTGAAACGCGTCAGGCTACAAGATTTATTGGGAAGAAAAATGCCGGTTTTGGAAATAAAAGTTCATGAAGAACACATCTACTGTGAGTGCGTCTTCAATTACGGGGCATCTTTTGGAAAATATACTGGCAGTCGCCAGTAGGTAGTTATAGTTAGGACCTAGCTCCCAGAGGAAATCCGCAACATTCTATTGGGAATAACTTTGGCGCCGGTTGAGGAATTTGTGTGTAATTTTCTAAAATTTTGGCCAGCTCCGCTCCTTCCCTGAAAGTTTTGGGGGGATTCGTGAAGTGGGGGCTGAGAAAAAAGGGGGTCCCAAAATGTGTTTTCCCTATGCAATTTTCCATAGGACGATCTGACACGGCTACAGCTTGAACCGCTGAACGGATTTACGCCAAAGTTTGCAAAATTGTAGGGACTGGTATGCAGATGTGCCTTTGCTATGTTTGGTGAAATTTGCTCCAGTGGTTTTTACGAAAATTAACTTCAAAAACACATATATATCTATAGGCGCGCTCTGAGCGCTCACCGGTACGCGTACCCGGGAGCGCATCCGGCGCGCTACGGGAGTGCGCGAGCGGAAAGGTGATTGGCTGTCGGATGTCTGTCAACATTCTAAACAGTCTGGACAGTCCGCCATCTTGTGTCTCGGTAAAATCGAGACACCTGAGGTGAAAATAAAAAGGGGGAAATGATTAAAAGGGGGCAGGGTAGACACCCCCTGACCCCCTAGGCTTTCTGAGGGGGGCCTAGAAGGACCCTGAAGGGCAAAAAAAGTATTATTATTTTTTTTGAAATTTTCGCGGGGTAAGCGCTGGGTGCGTTCCCAGGTGCGCTCTCCGGTACGTGCACCCTGATTGCACAAAAACAGTAAAAAAATAGAGTAAAGAATTTGTTAAGAATACAGCTCTTTTAGGAGAATTGGAGGTAGTTCTAAGAAGAACTTTTTTTTTCTTCTTTTTTATGTTTTTTTCTGAACAAAAACAAAAACAGGAAATGCCAAACTGCTCAACAGGAGCAAAAAAAAGGGGAAAAATTAGGGCTGGGGACGGCAGCGGTGGTTTTCCCTTGTGCGTACAATGTTCATTATACTTTGTTCTCCATAGCAAAGCGGTACATCACACTGCTTACACTTGATAGTGATATCATTGAAAACAGGCTGAATATTGGGGATCAGCTGCTCAGGTCTTCCTCTCACGGATGATGTTGTTGCTCCTCCAGTGGATGTTGTGGCGCCATCTCTTGGGGGATTACGTACCAGGTCTCTGACACTCTCCCGGGCATAGTTCTGGGGGTGCCTCCATGTGACATGGCGAATCATTGTAGAATTGCCAAAACTATACTTCCTTCTTGGGTCACCCCATGAAAGAACTGTTTGGCAAATTTTACACTCCACCTTTGGAGCATTAACCTTTTTTTCACCTGGTGGTATAGTAAAATTTTTCCAAATAAAGTGCTCCTTTACCCTGGGCTGAGGATACTCTTCCTCAATGAAGCCATCTGAGTCCTCACTGCTGCTGGATGGTCTGGCAGCCATTCTTATCACTAAATAGAAGAACAGAAAGGAACAGGACTTGCTGTCTCCAAAGTGAAAGAAGAAGTGAAGGAAATGGGTGGGGTTTTCATTAGTTGTAAAAAAAACTGTTAACAACCAATGAAAAGTGTTATTTTAAGGTCACTTGACTTGACGCGCTCACGCTGCGCGCACTGGAGCGCTTCTGGGGGCGCTTACGCGGCGCAAACGTATGTGCTTCCGGGGGCGCTTACGTGGAGCGAACGTAGGCGCTTCCGGAGGTGCTTACGCGGCGCGCCTGAATGACGTTTTGCTAGCTTTTCAGAAATATTAAAATACGGTTATTTAAAATCAAAAATACTAACTTTATAAGTATGCCACTGAATATCTTGCATTATTATTTAGTATAAATACATACTTTTTTTTCCCGCACGCGGAAATAGCGCTCTCGGGTGAGCTTACGGGTGCGCGCACCCTGAGCGCTCCAAGACAAAATGATAAAAAAAAACCTACATGAAAAATACATTGAAAAATTTAAGGTTACAAACTTGATATACAAAGAAATTAGCTCTTAAAAAAACCTTTGAAATTCACTGAAAAAACCATAGGTTTCACAATCGTTATAGTTAGGAATTAGCATTTAAAAAACGTTTGAAATTCACTGAAAAAACCATAGGTTTCCCATTTGTTATAGTTAGGAATTAGCATTTAAAAAACCTTTGAAATTCACTGAAAAAACCATAGGTTTCACACCAGTTATAGTTAGCTGAACATTTTACTCATACAAAACTATTGAAATTCCCATGTTATAGTTAGTTGGACTCACTATAACTCGCGCGCCCGCAATCCATTGCTGATGATGTCACATATTACATTATTCATGACATGGTCAGTGACATCACTGATGACATCTCAAATGACATCACTGATGACATCATCCAGCGTCTGTGTGTTTCTGTAAAGTTCTATACATTATTTGTGTGTTACTGTAAAGTTTAAATATGTTTTACATATTCAAGTATGAGTGGGTGTATAAGTGTCTGGATGAAGGATTTAGTAAGTGCGTGACTGTATGAGTGAGTGATTAAATGTGTCTTACTGAATGCATGGGTTAGTGACTAAACTGTCTGTATGTGTTCATCATTATGTCTGTTGTTGTGTAAGGTGCTGCATGTGTTGATTAGTAGCTATATCAGTGGTTATATGGGTTTTTGTTTGGTTGCTGAAGTATTTGAATGTGAGGGGGAGTGTGTGTAGGAGTGGCTGGGAGGTGTATGAGTTCAAGAGTGCATGTGGAAACAGCTGTATGGGCGGTTGACTGTGTGTATGGATGTGTTGGTGAGCGAATGGATATCTCAGTGCTACATGTCCAAGTAAGTACATATGTAAAACACAGTGCATGTGAGAGTTGGCATATATCAATGACTATACATCAGAGTCTGTGATTGCGTAAGTGACTGTATGGATCAATGTGTACTTGTTTCAGGGATTGTAAAAGAGAGTAAGTATGTGTTAGTATATGTTTGAATAAGTAAGGTTATGTGTGTATAACTGTATAGATGAGGAAATGTGAGTGGGATTGATTCTTTGCATGACTGACTAGGTTTGTGAGTAACTCCATGGATGAGTGGCAGTGTGTCAGTGTCTGTATAGGTGTATGAGTCCATATGATAGTGTTGTATTGATGAGTGACTGTATGTATGAGTGATTGTATGGGTGAATGAGTGGATGTGTGTGTAGACTTAGGAATCAGTGAGTGTGTATGTAGTAACTAGTATTGGTGTGTCAATGGTTTCAGGAATGGTAGTCTGTTTACAACACCGGATGTATCAAAGGTTAGAATAGAGTTTGAGGAGATGCAATATATTATCACATGGATGATGTCATCAGTGATGTCATCAGTGATGTCATTTGAGATAGATGTCATCAGTGATGTTATCAGTGATGTCACTGACCATGTCATGAATGATGTAATATGTGACATCATCAGCAGTGGATTGCGGGCGCGCAAGTTATAGTGAGTCCAACTAACTATAACGCAGGAATTTCAATGGTTTTGTATGAGTAAAATGTTCAGCTAACTATAACTGGTGTGAAACCTATGGTTTTTTAGTGTATATATGTATATATATATATATATATATATATATATATATATTCACTGAAAAACCATAGGTTTCACACCAGTTTTATTATTTTTATTATATCTCACCAAAAGAAAAATTAACCAACAGCTCCATGCGAGCACCCTCATCAAATATCACCGTAACCAGCGCATACCCCGAGGCCTAAGAATTGCCCTGAAACCATCCCTTTGCAAACACTCAAAAAAATTTCAAGAACAATGGTTTGAAATTCTCAACAAATGTTCGCTGGATCTTATTTTACTAATTATCGAGGAACTAGCAACAATTCTTGACGATTTAACCGCAGAAATTGAAGAGGTATCAACTGAGCTATCCAAAATGATGACAGAAGATGAATTAAAAACTACTCTAGAAGAAATACAAACCCAAATACAAAAACACTCAAAAGAAATCAATGAACGCAAAATTCGAAAATTCAAGAGGGACACCCTTGATTATAGACTAGGAGAAGTCTATACATGGGCTGACATATATGCACAAAAAAGAAGGAACCGACCATATAACTCAAACACCGATACATCATCTACGGATAGTGAAAGCAACCAAAGACCACGAAAAACACAACCCAGAGATAAAACACAAGATACCACCCCAGCGGAACAACCTACTACAAGCGCACCCACTGAAACTAATCCTTTTTTAGAACAAGGCCAATCACATAAAGGTGACCTTGGAGAGGACAAAGGAAAGGAAAAAGACAGGGACCCACCAATCACGAGGAGCGTGACAGGAACCAACAAAGAGAAGGAGAAGAAAACGAAAAAGAATCAGACATAGAACAACTTGTGATCAACATAAGTGACTATCATCTTAACCCTTATGAACTACGACTTCTACAAAAGGGAACATTTTTTGTACCCACGACAACCACAGACAACTGGGAATTAGAAGGCAGCTTCTTTAAACTTATGCGCAAACTGAGGTTAAGACACTTCTTTGACAACGTGCTTCCAGAACAACCAAAGAAAGAACAGGATCAATTATTAGGTCTATGAGCACCCAGCAGCTTCCAAGCACCCGTAAGCCATAACACACTTGATCTCTTTGAAAACGTGGTTAAATAGGATCTAATAAAACTAAAACATCTCAAAACGAAAAAGAAGAGGACCTTGACACGCTACGGAAACTAGCAGCCAACGAAAATATCATTTGTACAAAGGCCGACAAAGGCGGAGCACTCGTCATCATGAACAATTCTATGTACCAAATTAAAGTGATGGAGCACATTGCAGACACCAACACATATATGGAACTGGAGAATAATCCTACAACTGAATTCATGAAACGCCTACGAGTCTTCATTGAAAGAGCCCACCAACAGGGTACCATCACAGACAGAACAAAAAACTTTCTACTTATATCCAACCCGAGGAGCCCGACTTTGCGAATGGTACCCAAGATAGACAAGAATATCATGGATCCGCCGATGAGACCTATTGTATCCACACGAGGAAGCCTACATGAGCCTATTGGACAACTTCTAGACAAGTATCTTCAACCTACCGTGCAAACCATGAAAACATATGTTAAGGACACTACACAATTCTTACTCAAATTACAAGAAGTGACATTCGAACCTCAAGATAACATCGTACTCCGCACCGCAGATGTTCGCTCACTATACACCAGCATACCCCACATGTTGGGGATAGAAGCTATGGAAGAAGCATTAATGAACACAGACCTTGACTCCAGTTTTCAGACCTTCTTAATGGAACTCATGCTTTTTACATTGTATCTATTTCAAATATCAGGATAAATGGTACCAACAATTAACTGGGATGGCCATGGGCAATTCAGCGGCGCCGGTCTACGCCAACATTTTTATGCAATGGTACGAGAACAAGCACATCTTCGCCAAGAAAGAATGGACAGACAATCTGAAAATGATTATCAGATATATTGATGACTTATTCATCATCTGGACGAACTCAAAAGAGGCGCTACAAGAGCTGCTCATAAAATTCAATCAAGCAGATGAACGCATACAGTTAACTTGGGAAATATCTGAAACTTCAGTCAACTTTCTAGACGTCAAAGTTTCTATAACATCGGAAGGATTTTCTACAGACCTGCACGTAAAAGCCACAGACAGAAATAACATGCTGCACTATACAAGCTTTCACAAACCTAATCTCAAAAGGAACTTACCATTCTCACAGATGGCAAGGGTAAAACGAATTACCTCAAATCCGGATATGCTGAATCAAAGAATTAAGGAAACAGCAAAAAAATTCATCAACAGAGGGTACCCTCAAAACATAATAGAAGAATCCAAAGAAAGGGTTGAAAACCTAACAAGAACCAAACTCTTATTAACAAAAGTCAAGACAGAACAAACACGTATTGTGGTGGTTTCGAAATTCTCAACCTCCAGTAGAAAATACAAAAAAATCATTATGAAACATTGGTCACTATTAAACATCGAACCAGACTTCAAACAAATTTTCAACCTCTCACCAATATTCGCATTCACAAGAACACGTAATTTGGGAGAAATCCTCCAAAATAAACCTGCACCAACAATGGAATATTACCATGCTTAAACTGTGGCAACTGCAACAGTGTAATCAAGGGGAATAAGATCAACCACCCCATGAAGGGAAATGAAATCAAGCTCAAAGTCAACGCCACATGTGACTCGAGCAACTTGATATACGCGATAAAATGCCCATGTGGAAAATTATACGTGGGAAAAACGGAACGAGGCATGAAAGTACGATTAACTGAACATAAATCGAACATTTGCTTAAAAAATATGAAATCGTCCCTATCGGCCCACTTTGTGGAAGAACAACACAATATTTCTCAACTCAAATTCACCATCCTAGAAACCGTACAGAAGATAGAAGGGAGAGATAACACAAAATATTTACTGAGAAGAGAAAACTTCTGGATCCAAAAACTCTCTACACAGAAGCCTTTTGGCTTAAATGATAGGATCGAACTGTCATGCTATCTTTAGGATTGCTCCAAGGACTAAATTGTAATTACTGTGACTGCTCACACAGATATATCATAATGTAATACTGTTGATTTATAATCACCAAATGTTGATATGCATCTCAGATAACCCTACTTCAGTCATCATTTTCCAAACACACCTATAGCTCATCCGGCTAAGGGTAGACATAGGATCAATCACGACCCAGGGGTTCAAATCCCTATAGGGCGCGTATTTTCTCCAACTAACTTTTTTAACACACCACTATCTTTAAACATACTGGTATTTTTCAATTTTTACTTTCCTTTATTGATCCCACGTATTCTACTTTCAGCAGGATGCATTTCAATCCCATCACCTAGGCGGGTAACCAAACTACAGATATACGAGTCAGCGCATTCCCATGCAACCCTCTCCACGCTTAGTCTGTTGTCCACATTCATGATCACGTGATCGCAACTTTTTTGAATTTAAAAAACGCGGCTATATTCGTTCCTCGCCGGCGTTAGTAAGGAAGCCAGGACACCAGAAAATGCTACGATTTTTGCCCCAAGGTTAGTTAATCATTTTTCTATTCAATTCCAACCTGCACTCGTACGATACAAAACCTGTAGCATACTTATGTCGAACTTTCCTGCCTGTTTTTTACAGATACATGCCCATATCAAGATGAAAGACTCGTAAGTGATACAACGTTTTTCTCACTTAATCACAAGTCTCATTTAGGAACCTCATGAGTTTAGATGTTAGCGCAAGCGATTAAATAACTACAAGCACATAGGATGCCTTGAGATGCATGTAACTATTGGTTAAACAATATTTCCACTTTTGTTTTACGTATGATTGTTTAAAGAACGATAATGAAACAGTATCCTAATGTTTTGTTTATATACATTTTTGTAGTGTCTGTTCCCTGACGAAGGGCATCAAGTAATGCCCGAAATGCATTGGATTTGGTAATAAGACATTGTCTGAAGTTAAAGATATGCTTAAAAATCCAATACCGTGATTGAAAACAAACAGAAGGAAAATCCATATAAATTAATAAAGAAACACAATGAACCAACTAAAAAACTGAGTGGAAGCCTTTTTTTAACAAAAAGACGAAGAAGATGTGTGCCTAAAGGGATGAAACTAGTGATCCACTAGCCTCACTTTCAATTCATGATGCTCATATCTCGCCAGTAGGTAATATATATATATATATATATATATATATATATATATATATATATATATATATATATATATATATATATATATGTTTTAGATTACCAAACAGTATTTTATTGTATATAGTAATCATGCTTCATTTTGCACAGTACTCTTTCTATCTTCATCCCTTTCATTGTAGTTGCATTTGATATGACGATTTCCTGTTTTGCATTATCACTTTAAAAGCCCTTCAGCAATGCACGTAGTATGTCATGTGATCAATCTTTGTGAGGAAGCGAAACGCGTCATGGCAGACGCTGGGCACAATAAAACCACTTTAAACTTTGCACCAGCAAATTCTGGGTCTACTCCTCGTAATTTCTGCCTGCCAAGGACTGTGTGTGGTGGTGACGATTTCTCGTATATATATATTTATATGTATATATATATATATATATATATATATATATATATATATATATATATATATCACAGCTCAGGTTTCTTTCGCATCCCATGGAAAGAAATTACGGCACTCACAGGGAAAGTGTTCAGTATGTTTTTAATCGCTCAGCAGACAAACGCGTTTCGGTACTCCTTCGTCAGTGTCTACCATTGACACGGAAGGAAGCGTGTTTAAGAAGTTTTCATCACGTTTGTGCATGCACCTAGAAAGAGGACTGACGTTTTACCTCCGTGAGAAACGCTGTTTACATAGTAAATTACTTTTTACTTTAACATTTCAGAAATCACAATCATAAAGGCATTGTAAATTACATTTCAATGATTTAGGCACTTTATATTTTGTAATTTACCGACATTTTTGCATACATGTGTAAAGTATATTTGCCTTTGTTGTGTGGTGTGGGTTATTCAGCCATGGATCGGCATTGCTCACGGGGTATAATGGATCTCGTTATTTACAGAGTTTAAGCTTTACCCAAGTGGGAGGACAATTCTTCATTCCTATTAAGTCCCAGGGGGGCCTTTGTTTGAAGGTCAATTATGTAGCGGGAATCTAGCCTTCTTAATTTCCGCAGCCTGTCTCCACCCCTTGGGTCTACTGGTATGTGATCTAGCGCAAAAAATTGTAAGAATTCCCTATTGCTGTTGTGCTTGAGGGCAAAGTGTTTCGCTACGGGATAGTTAAAATCCTTATTCATAATTGCACGTTGGTGCTCCAATACACGTAACTTGACATTTTTCACTGTGCTGCCTATGTACTTCAATCCACATGGGCACAATAGGCAGTAAACAACGTATGTGGTGTTGCAAGTGAGAAACTTAGATATTTTCTTACTGTGTCCTGACCCTGGTATTTCGAAAGTTCTTCTTTTCTTGCTCTTCTCGCAGGCTTTGCATTTGCCGCAAGGGTAAAAACCCGGCATATCTTTAATTCTGCCTGTCACTGTGATTTTTTCAAGTAAGTGACTATGTACAATTTTGTCCCTGATGGATCTTCCTTTCCTGAAAGTGATTAGGGGAAAAGTTGGAATCTCTTTTCCGATAACCTGATCCGTTTTCAGGATATGCCAACTCCTCTTTAGGATAGTTCTCAGATGATTGGAATCTTCTGAGAAGGTAGTTATTAACCTAAATTTTCCATCATTTTTATTTGGTTCTGATTTCCTAGTTTGTTCTTTTAGGAGTTGGTTTCGAGGGATTCGTTCCACTCTTCTCAGGGTAATTTCTTTCCATGGGATGCGAAAGAAACCTGAGCTGTGATTTATCACGTGAGGCGCCGCCACGAGAGGCACCCGCCTGCGAGTGACCCGGATTTTGGTGCAACGGAGCGGAAATATATATATATATATATATCCAGCACGCTCGGGTTTGTTGTTTTGAGTTTCTTTATTGTTTATTGTGACCACTTTTCAACCAAGTAACACGTTTTAACCACCAACCAGTCTTTGTCAAACCTGAGGTTGTAGCCATTGTTTGTGTTTTTTTATATACCAATAAAGTTTCAACAACCTTAAAGTGACTTTTAAAGTGACAAGTACAATTTTCTGTTGGAGGGACAGGAGGCTTTCGCCATGTGCTTAATTTGCATTGTTATATTCTTACAAAGTATCTAATTGTTGCCTTTGCTTGTAAAATATGTAACTCATAAATGCAACATACTTTTACAAATATAATTTCTAATGCATACTCCTGATGCCTTCTAGGTTCATATTTTAAGGCATAGCAGCTGTACCGATGTCAACAGTAATTAAGAGCCAGTGCCCAACTTTTCTGCCTTATAGATCAATATCAATATAGATCAATATCCAAGGCATGGCAACTGTGCCAATATTGACAATAGTAATCAAGTGCCAGTGCCTGACTTTTCTGAATGATGTAAAGACCACATCTTAAATTAACTCCTCTATATAAAGTGACATATGCATTCTCTCCATACAGAATAAAATGACTACGTACAATGTGCAAACTTGCTTAATCATGATGTGCTACAATCACATGTTTTCTTTTTGTCTTCTTCTCCTTATCTCTCCTTCTATTTGATTGAGTTTTTCTCAAATGTGACGGACTAATGTCCTTTTCTTGCTAATTATACCAACAAAGTAGAGTCACTTATTTAAAAGTAAGCAAAATAAAATAGTGTGCAGTGAAAACTAAAATGTGGATGTCAAATCTACATGTTCGATGGAGTTGGTTGTTCAAAAATTCAAATATTTCATTATCCATTATACAGAAATCTATATAAAACATCATACAGGTATGATTCATATTGAACTTCAATTAAAATTGAAATATATATAGTCTAAGATTATACTCAAACCTTCAACCTTATCAAGCAACAAATGACTGAAATAACTAATCACAGGTGTACATGCAAATCCTCTTCTATGTTATGGCCATTAGGAATTTTAGCGTTAAACCTCAAGATGTACCTGGATTCTAATTGCCTCAGACACCTTTCCCTGTTGCCACCTCACAATCTCTTGGGTACTCGATCCAGCACAAAAGATACTAGATCTTCCACTTTTCTGCCATGGTATTGCTCAAATTGTTGAGCCACTGGATATGTTTGATCCCTGTTGTTAATGGCTTGTAGGTGCTGTAGGATACTTTGGAATCCTGGTAAGATGGTGCTACCTATATATAGTTTTTGACAGTTACATATGAGGGCGTATACCACATATTGGCTCCTACAATTTAAAGATTTCATAATTCTCCACTTCCTTTCAGTGAAGGGCAGTGAAATCTCTGTGGAATGCTCTCCAATTTTACAGGCCTTACACCTGGGGCATCCCCAGAATCCTTTACTGCCACTTAGCCATGTTGTCGAGAAGTGCCAAGACTGTTTTTAGGTCTCGCCTAGGCAGCACGTATCGGTCTTCACTTTTCAAGCACTGCACTCATGCTTGTTGCTTCATCTACCTTGCGGGAGCGAGCAGCGGCGCGCCACATGCACAAGTGCAGCGCTTGAAAATTGAAGACTGCTCTACCAAGCGCTCGTGCGCGCAACACTCGCAGCCTCATATCCTGCTCCTTTACAAGACTTTACTTTCGTTTCTCATGCCGGTTACTTTTTTGCAGATTTATATAGCGTGAACTCAACCCGAAGGTATTGGAGTGCTTTATTTGTCTTGCTTGTTAGGAGTAGGAATGGCTTCAGTCTAGCACGTCATCTCCACATTCTAAGTGTACGCGCTCTCTGGTAGGTAAAATAAAGCTGAACTCTCGAGGCCTGCTGTCCTCGTGCCGGTTCACTGGCGTGGTATCTGTGCAAGATCTGGGCCCACCACGCCAGGTTCTTCAGATCTCAATCAGTGAAAACACATTCTTCATGGCCTCGTGCTGGTACGTGGTGTCTGTTTTTAATTCACACGTCTGTTCTTTGAACCGTACATTTAAAAAGACAAGACGCCTCAAACGCAGGCCGGCAAGCAAGCACAGAAACCAAACCAGGTCAGACTTGGAAGAAGGGTTTTAAGTGGGGTGGGTCCCGCAGGTTCCGAGACCGGTCCCTATCGGGTTCTCCATTTTTCCCATCACCCTCCAGGTGAAAAAAGAATTCTTAACTCTGCAGCAGTTTCACCCTTCACTGACTTTGGGGTAACTTCGGAGAGGCATGTTAAAGTTCTTTCACAGTCTCATCATTTCATAACTGAATGTCACGCCTGCCAGCTCGCCAGCCAGTTTGCGCTATCCGACACAGATGGCCGCCCCGTTCTGCGCATGTGCAAGAGAGTTCAGGCAGGGTCTAAAGCCTGACTTCCCCCTTGCATGATGCTTCGAGCTCTAGTGTTTCGGGACCTTGGCGTTGCGTCACTTCCGCAGAGCCGCCCTTCACTGCACACCTTTGAGTCCTGACGTTCGGACCTGCGCGTCCGTATCTACTTTTTCTGGAGTTTTTCCTGTGCCCTGCACCGTTGTTGGGGGTCTATATGCTCTATCCTTTGAGCGAGGCTCCCCACTCCGCCTCCGTCAGTAGTTAACTATGGACCCGGAATTTACCTATCTCCTGATTTCCCCTTGCCGGCTTTCCTCTCCCCGTTCCTCTGGAGCCTCAGCCTGCGTCTCGCGGTTCCACCCACCGGCCGGACTTGTGGTCCGTCGGTTGGCCGGACTAGCTGGAGCAGGCGGGGGTGTTCAGGGGGTATGGTGTTCGGGGTAGTCCACTTGGAGGATTCCCTTATCTCTTCCCCTATTTTTACGTTACTTTGAACTCCCGGGCATTTCAAGACTGGCAGCCGTCACAGTGCTTCAGAAATCAAAACCGGGTAAAGCACTTTTAGCGCTTCTTTATACAATTATAACTTTAGTTTTGATACCTATCTGTTTATGCTGGTGAAATTGTCTTTCAGATATCATAATCCTGAGACCCGTTATTAAGACAAGTTTCTCTTCACAGTTTTAGCCTTGCATTACAGAGTAAGAGACATTAGAATCTAGAATCTTTTCCCCCCACACTTAGTGAAACGTGGAGAATTAACTACATTTCTTCTAACCAGGCAAGGGACAGTTCTTTACACTATCGGTGAGGGGAGAAAAATACGCTTAAGTTCGAGTTGGTCGTTGCAAATCATACAAGTATTGAGGTGATTATACAGACATTATACCATTTATAGTGCTTTATTGTCTATTGTTATTTACTAACTTGCACCCATTCTTTCTAGCTACTGGTTCCACTTGGAGGGTACCAGTCCGTGGAGTCTTGTTTTTCCCTGCCTTCCCTTGTTTTGTTCCCTCCTTTCCCTCCACATCACCGTTGTGTTCTAGGGTTTGATAGACACAACCGGTGCAGGGGGGAAGGGTTAGGTCTGTCTTCGGTTCCTAGGACTCCTGCGGAAACTACTTGTGGATCCTTACACTGAAGGATTGTCATATTATATTTAATTAATGTAATATTTGTTGCTAATGCAACCAACAGCCATTGGCAAAGTCAAATTGTTTTAAGCCATACCCTTAATTGCACATGCCATGCCCATTTGAGAGACCACCCAGTTTTTCATCCCACTTAAAGCCCTGCTTGGAATGCTCATACCGGCCCCAAACACAGGAGGCTGCGGGTACGATTACGTCATAGGCCTGTCTGGCTTCTAGCAGCCCCTTCGGCTCAGAAAGCATCCCTTATCCAGCAGAGTGGAAAGGAAGCTACGAGCCCTGGTGCAATCACTGAAAATGGGCCCTTCGATTGCTGTTGGGGTGATAAGCTGCAATAATGATCAGGGATCAATGCTCTGGGTCCTGGTGCCATTGCACCTACTGCACCAACGGTGTCAGGAACTGTCCGGGACTATGCCAGGAACACAGTCAGGGACTTGAGCAGGACTGGGGACTAGGTAGAAAACGTACTGGGCACAGAAAGAGTAGTACAGCGCTGCCCAGTATCACACAAGGAGTCAGAGGTGAAAAAGGGATCCAAAGGTGAAGCTTTAACAAGATGGCTAAGAGTCAGAAAGGAAGGGCACTCACAAGGCAATTTAGCATTCAGACTAACTACACCTAGGACGAACGTGCAAGACATATATATATAATACAACATTGACAATAAAGGGGAATGTGGGGTAAAGCACTCAGGAGCTCCACACGGTAAGACTGAAGCACAGTAAGTTCCACACCCACAATTGCTGTTACAGATACTGACTAAAAGCATTAGTGCTATATATATATATAAAGCTTATCTGTTAATCAAAGTTCACATATACCATTATATAGTTTTCTATCATCTGAGTACATAAAGTGTTGGTGTTACCTGCTAGAATTATGTCATCGGAATCACTCTCCACGGTTGCCGCTCTGTTGGTTGGTTTGGGTAGTGGTACTTCTGAAGAGGGATCTGGCGATGTTGAATATAGAAGCTTATAGTTTGTGCTGTTGCTGATGGCTATGTCGTCGGCTATTGTCTGAATAGCTGCAGATTCCTTCTTACTGTCTTTACATCCAAGATTAGGTGTGTGTTTGTTAAACTCGTGATCACAGTCGATGAAGTTGAGTTTTGGTTGTGGTAAAATAAATGTCGCTCTAGATGGTTTTGTTTCGGTTTGATCTTGGAGAGGAGCGGTCGTGAGGTCTGTGAAGTGAAATACCTCTGACATTGAGTCGGAGGAAGCAAGGAGTGCTGTAGCTGAGGGGGAGCTTGTTTCACTGACTTTGGGGTAACTTCGGAGAGGCATGTTAAAGTTCTTTCACAGTCTCATCATTTCATAACTGAATGTCACGCCTGCCAGCTCGCCAGCCAGTTTGCGCTATCCGACACAGATGGCCGCCCCGTACTGCGCATGTGCAAGAGAGTTCAGGCAGGGTCTAAAGCCTGACTTCCCCCTTGCATGATGCTTCGAGCTCTAGTGTTTCGGGACCTTGGCGTTGCGTCACTTCCGCAGAGCCGCCCTTCACTGCACACCTTTGAATCCTGACGTTCGGACCTGCGCGTCTGTATCTACTTTTTCTGGAGTTTTTCCTGTGCCCTGCACCGTTGTTGGGGGTCTATACGCGCTATCCTTTGAGCGAGGCTCCCCACTCCGCCTCCGTCAGTAGTTAACTACGGACCCGGAATTTACCTATCTCCTGATTTCCCCTTGCCGGCTTGTGGGGTAAAGCACTCAGGAGCTCCACACGGTAAGACTGAAGCACAGTAAGTTCCACACCCACAATTGCTGTTACAGATACTGACTGAAAAATACCCACATATAGGATATGCATGCATAGGCAGGGTCTGTGGAGCTTATACCTATGGTGATGTTATAAATGTAACTCAAAGACAATACTCACAGTGAACAAGAAACACCACCTAGGTAGTCAGCTGTGCCCACGGATCCTGGCGATCAAACAGGCACACGCAAGGCAGTAACAGCAAGGGGGTAGAACTAAACACAAGCACAATAGACAAGAAGCAACCAAGGAGGAGTGCTTAACAGGAAAGGAAGGAAATCACAGGGCACACTTGGCAGAAAGCAGGTAACAGATGGCAGGCAGGCTGCAGGCTCAGGCTCAGTTAGCAGGCAGGCTACAGTCTCGGGCTCAGATGGCAGGCAGGCTGCAGACTCTGGCTCAGATGACAGGCAGGCTGCAGACTCAGGCTCAGATGGCAGGCAGGCTGAAGACTCTGGAGACTCTGAAAGCAGCAGGACAGCAGAGGATTCTGGAGACTCTGCAAGAAGACAAGCTGATGGCAGAGGGGCACAAGGACGACAGACTTTAAATTCTGGGAATAGCGATAGCCCTTGAACAGTAGATCCCTGTGAAGAAAATAGAAACCTTCTCGGGGGTCTCACTGATACTTGGTCCTTTTAAACCAACAAAGAAGAAATTGGCACAGAAGCTGAAATATAAAAAGAATGCATTTATTCACCTCAGATGAGGGAGACTACGTCACACAGAAGCCTTAGCAACTGAATGAGGCAGTCTAAGGAGTACAGAAAACTGGGGCCTTATATATGCTTAGGGTTACATAGTCAGAAAATTACAAAAAACAATTTGATGGACAGAATGTAGATCAATGTCTTACATTCACCCCAGTACAAGGATCTGGGCCTAAATCCATCGTTTTTTGCACTCCACACCACCCTGGGTCAGATAATGGTGTTATGCAAATCAGCTCTGACCCTGTGCCCCATGGGAACAGTCCAGTCCAAACTACAACAGCCATATCTTTCCCAGACCGGAATTAAGCATCCGAGGACCGGACCGGTTTCGAGGTAACACCTCTCATCAGCCCGGCTAGCTTGACTCCAGTGGTGTGGAGGCTCTGGGACCCACGTCTGAGCTACCCCAGTACACTCGGGGAGAAAATTACAAAAAACAATTTGATGGACAGAATGTAGATCAATGTCTTACATTCACCCCAGTACAAGGATCTGGGCCTAAATCCATCGTTTTTTGCACTCCACACCACCCTGGGTCAGATAATGGCGTTATGCAAATCAGCTCTGACCCTGTGCCCCATGGGAACAGTCCAGTCCGAACTACAACATAAGTGTGCTGGGGATGCTCAGACGTGGGTCCCAGGCACTCCACACCACTGGAGTCAAGCTAGCCGGGCTGATGAGAGGTGTTACCTCGAAACCGGTCCGGTCCTCGGATGCTTGATTCCGTTCTGGGAAGGACATGGCTTTTGTAGTTCGGACTGGACTGTTCCCATGGGGCACAGGGTCAGAGCTGATTTGCATATCGCCATTGTCTAACCCAGGGTGGTGTGGAGTGCAAAAAAAGATGGATTTGGGCCCAGATCTTTTGACTGGGTGGAATGTGTGACATTGATCCACATTCGGTCCATCTCCTGTTTTGTTTGCAATTGCCGCCATAAGTGTGCTGGGGATGCTCAAACGTGGGTCCCAGGCACTCCACACCACTGGAGTCAAGCTAGCTGGGCTGATGAGAGGTGTTACCTCGAAACCGGTCCGGTCCTCGGATGCTTGATTCCGTTCTGGGAAGGACATGGCTTTTGTAGTTCGGACTGGACTGTTCCCATGGGGCACAGGGTCAGAGCTGATTTGCATATCGCCATTGTCTAACCCAGGGTGATGTGGAGTGCAAAAAAACGATGGATTTGGGCCCAGATCTTTTGACTGGGTGGAATGTGTGACATTGATCCACATTCGGTCCATCTCCTGTTTTGTTTGCAATTGCCGCCATAAGTGTGCTGGGGATGCTCAGACGTGGGTCCCAGGCACTCCACACCACTGGAGTCAAGCTAGCCGGGCTGATGAGAGGTGTTACCTCGAAACCGGTCCGGTCCTCGGATGCTTGATTCCAATCTGGGAAGGACATGGCTTTTGTAGTTCGAACTGGACTGGTCCCATGGGGCACAGGGTCAGAGCTGATTTGCATATCGCCATTGTCTAACCCAAGGTGGTGTGGAGTGCAAAAAAACGATGGATTTGGGCCCAGATCTTTTGACTGGGTGGAATGTGTGACATTGATCCACATTCGGTCCATCTCCTGTTTTGTTTGCAATTGCCGCCATAAGTGTGCTGGGGATGCCCAGACGTGGGTCCCAGGCACTCCACACCACTGGAGTCAAGCTAGCCGGGCTGATGAGAGGTGTTACCTCGGAACCGGTATGGTCCTCGGATGCTTGATTCAGTTCTGGGAAGGACATGGCTTTTGTAGTTCGGACTGGACTGTTCCCATGGGGCACAGGGTCAGAGCTGATTTGCATATCGCCATTGTCTAACCCAGGGTGGTGTGGAGTGCAAAAAAACGATGGATTTGGGCCCAGATCTCTTGACTGGGTCGAATGTGTGACATTGATCCACATTCGGTCCATCTCCTGTTTTGTTTGCAATTGCCGCCATAGGGTTACATAGTCAGCATAAGACTAAGGGGCAGTCCTGGCTCATGTAAGCATGCAAAATGCCTAATATGGGCATGCAAGATCTGCTTGCTCAACAAAGTGAGAGGAGAGTTACTTCTCCATACAGCAGCAAAAATAGCCTGACACTTATACAAGAGAAGCAGGTGCGTTCTACTAGCTAGGCCCTTCTGAGCATGTGCAAGGCTCTGAAGAGGGAAACAGCGCATGGCGAGCACATGACTATCTAAAATGGCTGCCAAAATACAAAATGGCTTTTAGCTCATGCTAAAAAATCCAACCAATCTTTAACAGATGGTCCTTTTAGCATGAGCTAAAGACATTCCTATGATCCAGTAGGAACATAGAAAATATTTGCACATTAATTTTCATAAATTTATCAATCTCCTAATTCATTGCTGGGTGAGCATTTTCCATTTTAAACATTTCATTAAGCGGGTATATGTGAGGTATAAGCACAAATACAAAGGGAACAAAGCATCAGGTCATAATTAACATTCAGATTGCAGGAGAGAGTAATGACCACTATTACAAAAGAATTATCAGTTCTCCTATTCCTAAGGAAATCCTAAAACAGTCGAGTAAAAACATTTTCAGGGCTCCTATGCATTTCAGTTTCAGAATAACTAACAGGACATATCTAATAAAAAAAATGTTAGTAAACTTTTCCATTGTTCCCTTTATGAGGACTAAAACATCAATTATATTTGGGACCAGGAGGACCACACAGGGCCATAGGAATTAGGACGAATAGCTGCAAAAGGCTACTCCTCCTCAAAAACGGGACGACTAAAGGGGTACATTATTAACAAGAAAAAGAAGAAGTCCTTGGGGAAATTGAAGCTGCTGTACATCCAACCAGAGGGGGGTCTTCTCCATGTGTCCGTATAAGCCTCACAGGCAGGTTCTTTTTGTTTCCACTGTGGAGCTGCACAACTCGCAACTCAAGAATCACAGCCCACTTTCAAGGAAAAAGTCTCTTCTTTCAGGATAGGGCAGTCAGCCACCAAGGCAAATGCTCTCAACGATCCTGTCCAGTGTCTCAGGCAGTGCACCAGTTTTCTTCACTTCAATCTAACATGCACCAGAGACACAGCACCTGTACTCTAAACTCAAGTCCTTCACTAACTCCTGTATTGCTCTGCTGGCGCACTGCTCATTTGTTGGGGCCACACAATTGCATCGAGTGTGCCCAGGTATCTCTTGACCAACAAACAAAGGAGCAAACTTGCACTCACTTTGGGACCAGGATTCAGAGGCCTTATGCTAGGATCTCTGAAGCAACCCTTGTTTCAAAAGGTGTCACCTCAAGCAAAGCCTCCTCGCCATTCTGGTCGGTCTGTAACTCTCAACTGGGCATTAAAAACTTGATCCACAATTTCTCCTTTCTGTTTTGTGACCCCGTCTTTCGCCCAAGACAGTGGTAGGGGTACACAATTTACCTCAGAGCTTCCGCCTTCACTGAGGTCCTGGTTGTCAGCAATGCCTGTGCTGGTTACCTTCACTTTGGCTTTAAGCTGGACTGGTGCTGACGCTGACTCCCCAAACTGAATCTGATGTCCGGGTCCCTCTGGCAATGATTGTAAGGCAGCAAATATCTATTGGCGGACAGAACAAAAGGTCTTTAGACAAGGCACAGAAGCAGTTTATCAACAGAGAGGATAGTCTCAGAATACTTCCTATTCTTGGGACGCCACATATAATAGCAAGGCTCCCAAGAACCACTTTCATCTATCTATGAGAGAGTAAACAAAAACAACAGCCTAGATCTATTGGCAAGAGTAAAAGGAACTCTTTGGTGAACTGACAAGAGTAATACATCACCCAATCCCAAGCAGTCAAGGAAGTCTATATTCATTTACTAAACTCAGAGGAAAAGAGAAAAACAACACAGACATACCCTAAATCCTTACATTGGTGAATTCCTGTGTACTAATCTGAAAACGCTAAAAAAAAGGAAATATTCTACACTTTTAAACTACTTGTACGAGACTGCAGGCACTTCTAAAATGATTCTTCTTAATAAAAGCACCTACATTGTACGCTTAGGCCCATGCTCTCATGTTATAGGAGCAACAGGAAAATCTAAAACTGCTAATTTAACAGGGTTTCTTATCTATAAAACAACATTTCCTTCAAAACATTTTTGCTAAGGATCACATGGGTATCTTCCCTGCGTTCTACTTTTCATGATCCAAACTATGCAACATCAGCTCTAATAACGACTGTCAGTTTATTTACACAGACTAGCTAATAAAAAACTAGCAATGCCCCTGCAAAACTATGTAGCTTGAGAATAACATGCAATAATGGTGTTATCACCTAAGACTTGTAGAACAAAAACTACCCACATCTAGTTCCCTTTAAAGATCAAAATAAGGGAACAACAATCTAGACTATTAATCCTGTCATAATTTCATCAAACAGGATGGGCAGTAACATAATAGATATCTTTATTCATGTTATTAATGCTAACAATGTTTAAAACAGCATTACTGAATAGCCAATTAAATGTCCCATTGCTATTTCACAGACAGCTTAAACAGGCTAAAAAAAATGAGAAAAAGAGAGAGCAACATACATTTTACCTAGCCTTAATTTGTAGAGGAACTAGCCTCCTTTCCCCATTTTGACAGTAGGAAACCTGAAACAGGGTTCACTTCTGTCAACACTATCAACCCCTATTTGTAGCAACTGGGCATAAACAAAGTTATAGGAGGTACATAGCACTTTTGAGAGAGCTAAAAACATGAATACCCATACCCCAATCCTTTTAGCAAATGTACAAATGTAACATGAGGGCAAATGAATTCCAACTAAATTTCATTGCCTCAGCTTTTGAATCCACAGACTAAAAGCATTAGTGCTATATATATATATATAAAGCTTATCTGTTAATCAAAGTTCACATATACCATTATATAGTTTTCTATCATATGAGTACATAAAGTGTTGTTGTTACCTGCTAGAATTATGTCATCGGAATCACTCTCCACGGTTGCCGCTCTGTTGGTTGGTTTGGGTAGTGGTACTTCTGAAGAGGGATCTGGCGATGTTGAATTTAGAAGCTTATAGTTTGTGCTGTTGCTGATGGCTATGTCGTCGGCTATTGTCTGAATAGCTGCAGATTCCTTCTTACTGTCTTTACATCCAAGATTAGGTGTGTGTTTGTTAAACTCGTGATCACAGTCGATGAAGTTGAGTTTTGGTTGTGGTAAAATAAATGTCGCTCTAGATGGTTTTGTTTCGGTTTGATCTTGGAGAGGAGTGGTCGTGAGGTCTGTGAAGTGAAATACCTCTGACATTGAGTCAGAGGAAGCAAGGAGTGCTGTAGTTGAGGGGGAGCTTGTTGCCTGGCGGGTCAGTACTGTGAGTTCGGGCTCTAGAGGGATCATAGGTGGTTCCGTCAGTGGTTGATTTGATTCTTCCTGGAAGGACGGGGGAGCTGGGGGGGGCACGGTTTCGTGGTACGCTGGACTTTTCAGATACTCCCCCAATTGCTTTTCCAAGGTGGGTTGTATGGGGTACGGTGGCTGCCGATAGCCCAGTTTTTTCTTTTTCTTTTTGAGGCCCTGTGTGTCTTATGCCCCCAGCCCCCCCCCCCCCACCCCGATTTTGGGCCAGGAGCTGGTGGGGCTACTAAAACTGACACGTTTTCTGGATGCTGAGGGTGTAATGGCGAGGGGAGGTTCAATTGGTTGTTAGTGTTGAAGTTTAGTAGCGCTTCTGTGTCTTTGATAAAGGAGAATTTGGAGTAAATTTTAGGTTGATGTTGTTCTTTCCCCTGAGACGTGAATTGCTTCTGGGCATTTATTACTCCTTCTTCTCCTAGGTCTAGATCTAGGTCTACAAGCATTATTCCTGGCGCTGCAGGGCCCTTGTGGGCAGCTTTTTCCGTTACAATTGAAAGGGTTGATATTTGGGAGTTGCTATTGGTTGACACGTTTGGGTCCTTGGTGTTTTTCTTTTTGTTTTTCCTGGTGTTGGTGGCAACTGTTGTAGCTCGCCTCTCCTTGCGGACCTCATTGCCGGCTTGTCACCTCCTACTGTGGATTGAGCTGAGGTGAGCTAAGGTGATCAGCGGGTTGTCAGCCGGTTTAGTCCTTCGCTTTTTTATTTATTTTATTTATTTATTTATAACTGTTGGTGGTGTTTAGCAGCACTGGGTCAATTGTAGGAGGGACTTGCTCCCTATTAGTGCTGCTTTGATGAAGTGCTTTTCTTTTCCCCGTTTTTTTAGCAACTTTTGGCGTTTTGGGGGTTTGTGGAGCCTTTGTCACTGTTATCCTTACCCTTTGGGACAGTAAAGGGCTTTATGATTCCTTGTAATGGGGGCTGGAAGGGTTGTTTGCTCGTGGGTAGGTAGGAAGGCAGTTGAGCAAGGAAAGGAGGATCAAGATGGGCAGCTGGGGGAGCAGAGACCCCTGGGCCCCCTGGACCTCCTGGACCCCCTGGACCTCCGAACTTCCAGGCAGAGACAGGGCTGCGGGGTGAGACACAGAGCTGCTCAGGAGAACAGGACTCAGTTACTTACTCCAACTCCAACTGCATTCTCATGCAGACTTCAGCAGAAGAGACCTGGAGGTGTGCCGCAGGGGCCGGGCCTGCTTTTCTCTTCTTCCCGTTCTGCCCGCTTCCGTCTCAATCCCCCCTTGGGGCTCACCGCTTCAGAGTTCGCGATTCCTCCAAAGCCCGGATGATCCTCTGACCAGGCCACGGTCTGAGGCAGTGGCGTTGGCGGCAACAGCGGTGGGGGCAGCGGAAGCAGCGAGAGCAGCAAGGACAGCGGCAGCAGAAGCGGCGGTACTTTGCTCCTCCTCTTCCGGCCACAAAGTCAAAAGTGTAGCCAACTCTAGACCCTACAGTAGTTTACATTTGAAACCTCCACTACATCAGGTAGAGCCATAAATGTTAATTCCCAAATTTGAAAGTGTGATGTGTCACATCAGATGGAGTAGGCTAATAGAGCAATTCATGCCTGGGAGATAAATGGGCAATATGGGTCACCTTAAAACAGTGATGAAAAACCAAGTTAGAGTGTGGTTCAACTAAAATCAATACTGCACTTGTATACGTAAACAAAGCACCCTAAGGTCCTTCTAGTCTGCTTACTCTAGCCATACTCTTAGTGGGATGTTATCAAGACAGTCTGCTCCCAAAGAGAGAACCCAGACACGGTCAGGTGTATCACAATGACAAACACAAGCTAAAAGAAAACGCGTCGTTACAAATAAATAATAAAAAGTGATGCTAAGTCAAAGTAGCACCTTTTGCAGTGGAACCACATTCATGTGCTTTTCAATAATTCATGTGATATTGCTAGTGCCGATGTGACACTCCTGTCTACTTCTGTAGGATGAAATGTGACCTTGTACGGATTAGTACATATGACCCTGAGGTCACACGCATCTCTCACTGGCGCATTAAGCAGCTCAGCTGTCAAGAGGCTTGAAAAGACTATTCGACAGGGAGCAAAATGGAGTGTTTTCCAACAGAAGAATTAATAAAATAAGAAAAAAAGAAAAATTGTGCAGCAACTTACACTAGTGTTTCTTCTCAATGGCTTAAAATGATTAAAGTAAACCCTTTTCCTGAAACGAAGCTGGAAAAAACACACGCGTGATTGTAAAATGATGAATGTGCTTACACGCCTGATAATAAAGCTAATTAGGATTGCCATGGTGACAGGGAGGCGACATAATTTGCCTCTGTGATGAACGCTCAATAGAGATGTCAATGTTTGTTTCATTTGTATATTCGTATTCATCATAACATGAAGGAGAAATTGCAGATAGCCAATTTTAAAGGACACTGGTTCTGAAACCTTGGCAAAAGCAAGCATGCTATTTTATTTGACAATTCCCAGAGGAGCCCATTTGCGCTACTGATACTCGCCTCTGCAGCTGTGCAGAAGTGGGGGCCGGCGGGTCATTATGAAGGTTTCAAGCTCGAAATTAAGATAGAGCGCAGCATTCATAATGTCATTTGTGCTGTAATTAAAATAAAATAAAAAGGTACGATGAGGGTCTGGATAGAGTAAACAATTTTGTTACATTTTAGAGATGTCACCGTCATCAAAAGCTATATTCTAATGAACTGATTTAGCAATTAAATAATTATGTAAACTCGAATGTTGTATTTAAATCGGAGGTATTTCATGAAATGTGTCTTTGGCCGCCTTATGTAGCTACATTCTTCAGCCATAACCTGTTCCCAATTTAGACGCTGCTCTACTATCAGCATGAAAATACCAATGCATTATTAATAAACGACCTGCAGATCTTCAATGGAGCAGCAACAAAAGGTGTAAATCTCATATTGACCTATCAGGCTTTCACGTCATAGCATTATGTAAAAATCAGTGGCACCATTTTATATTCATTGACCGCTGTCACCAGATGCACAACTGTCTAGTGTCAAAGTCCTGTTGTCTCTAATACAATAACATACATACATAGTGTTGGCGTAGGCAGGGTCAGCCCCTAGCTCCTGGTTTGAAGGCTTTCTTGACAATGTCATTTTCCTGATTATTATTGGATATCTTCCCCACCTATTCGTTGTTTGTCCCACCTCTGAAGTATTTCTTCTTTACCATGTGGTTATTGCATGATTTGTATCCTTCCACTGTTTACATTCAGCAAAATATCGTTTTGATCTTCTTTTTACACTCCAAGGGACTGCATATGTTTCCATGCTCTCTCACCCTCTTACTCTACACTGTCAATAGTTCGCCACACAGTTTTATAAGGCTCGACAGATTGACTTTGTCAATGCCTGTTTATGTATTTTTTAACTCCATAAGCCTAGCATTATCACCAGAAAAACATGGGGAAATTGCAGTGGGTACCAAAGTGCTAGCCAAATTGTCCTTTGATAGGCCTCTTTTGGATGAAAATATGGCTAATCAATTAAGTCTATCAGCAATATACAAATTATACACTGCAATGCCGAATCCATCAACTCTTAAAATAGATACACCAATAAAGAGTTGAGAACTGAGGACCGTTTTCATATCAAAATCCATCAAAACTATCACCACCAGCTAAAGGAATGGCGAAAGGTTTGTCAACAAGAAGTTAGAAGAATAGTGTTTGGTGTCTGCACAGGAAGGGAAAGGCATCTGCACAAACTCCTGCATAATTAATCAATTAAAAAAAATATGATCTGAACTTGAACACTCATTTCTAATGCTCCAGCGAACTTGACTGCACTTTCAAGTGGGCAGAAAATGTGTCAACCCTGAATCATTTGTAATATACATGTATTCATTTATTTTTAGATGAGTTTAATTCCTCTACAGTTCACCTTTAAAACTTGGGATAACAAAGTAGAAAAAATTGCAATGAAACTAAATAGACATATCTTTAATAGACAAGCCACTAATAGACTCCTTTGTGTTCTCACCCGACATTTTCCAATTATGTGTAATGTGACCAAATGAGAGGTATAACTCACAGGCCACTGTGACAATTCTGATTAAGGAAAGCACTCCCATTTGCAACATGGGTACAATTCATTTTGTACCACTTCAGTTTTCAGTACCTGCATACGTAATGTTGTAAAATAAGAATAATTTGGTGCTTACCCGGTTGTCTCATATAGTAAAAACGTTAAACACAAAACAATGAAGCAGGCTTGTTTAACAGTGATTGGATGCTCTGTGGACAATCCAGTTAATTTCAAGAGGTAATGATATTGCCTGCAGTATCCAACTAGAGAGAAATCAAACAGGCTCATTGATCGATGTCACAATGCCAAAAGAAATTGGCTCCTCTAGATGGAAATGAATTGGTCTTTGTAACTGGGCTTTTATTTGATTTGTTCTGATGGTAAGAGAACTAAAAGAGTTTTGAGCTGCTGGACCTTTATCTCAATTATTTGTTATTGAATCATAAGAATATATCAATATTTTTATAGCTGAAGTGGTAAATTAAGAATCATTTTATATCTGAACATTGAGATCTGAATATGTTTTAATCATCAGAGTGAACCATAGAGGTTTTCATTCCAGAGAAGCCACAAAATGAAGGATATAGTAACCAAGACATCAATTTGGAGTGAAAATAAAGAGAGAACACTGGCAAGAACGAAATTCAGCATATACCCTTGTCTTAATGGCATGCATTGTATCTTCGTAATAGGAGAAAACATTGCCCAGCACTCAAAAAGTGGCAAGAAATTTACGATTAAACATTTCTCAACTTGCAACATATCCAACTAAATAAAGTATACTTGTTGAAGACAATGTTAAATTAGATAATGTTGAATGAGCACAAATGCACAGTATACAAGAAAAATGAAATGTTTTCGTGGGCAAGCACTTGGTGGAAGCCAGACACAACAAAGACTAAATGAGATTTCAAATTGTAAAAGCATTACCTGAAAAATACAAAGTGATAAAAACCATTTTTGTTCATATAGAGTTGTGATAAAAAAAATAGACTACAGCAAACTCAGGGGACACAACGAAAGAAGTGAATAAAGTAGTTCTTTGTAAATTGTTGAACTCAATTACTTAACATAACAACAGATTATTTGAGTGCAAATCCAGGATTTTGTTTAGTTCAGCATATTTTTACTCAGCAAGAAAGAGAAGAGAGACTCCATCAGCGTTCATCCAAATGCTTTTATTGAGCATAAATGGTAAAGAAAGCATTACATCAATTTTCCTTTTTGGAAAGAAAAGGCTGTGGGGCCTATTACGATGTCGGGTGGACTTACGTCCGCCTTACACCGTCTCGGAAACGGGACAGACTGATCTCCGGTCAGCGTTCGCAACCGTCTGATTAGGAGACGACTGAACACGGTTCAGTTCATGCCGACATTTCCCTATGGGAACATATGTTGCGGCCGTAAACTGGCTGTAACACATGCTTCCATAGGGAAAAAAGAGGTGGGTTTAATCCCTGGACCCTGTGACAGGCACCTGAAGGTGCCTGCACTGGGTGCTGGAATTAACTGTGGAGCACCATAGATGCCCCTTCAGCCACCAACCAGAGGCCGCAGAGGCAAGGGCCCCTGCTGTGGGCCCCCATACTCGCTCTCCGACAGGCTTTCCATGTCGGAAAGCCCAGCAAAGAAAGGCTGCCAGAGACCGAGTATCATAATCCCAAGGGCGGAAAGCCACTGTTTGGGATTACGGGCCGGCCTTTGACTGGCCAATGGGCTCAATGAGCCTGTCGGAAGCCAGCCAGAATGATCAGCCAGTTTCAATTCCGACAGGCTGAACATTAATTAGCCGGTCGTAATTGAAACCGACCACAGGCCTCATCGAAATCAGCCCCTAAGTGTGACAAATAAACATATAAACATTACACATGTTTGACAATGGGACACAACAGGGATGAAAGACTACAAAATAGGAAAATAAAACATGCATATTGTAAAATAAACAATGGATGAATATTGATGGTGGCAGAAAGCAGTGGCACGAGGGTCACACTGCAAAGGGAAATTAAATATCACCATAAGGAAAATGTAATTAATTTTTGACTTTTGAGGACTCAGGTCAGAATATAAATATTACAATGAATATTGCACTGAAACACTTATTTATATTCAATTTTTAGTTCAAATGTACTGAGGTTAAGATTACTTCCTAGCAAAGAGTGCAGACAAGCTTTGGAAGTGTTTGTTTTTTTGTAACTAAATCATAAATGAGAATATCAACAACAATATAAAAACATTAATTAACCACAAAATGTTATTGTATTAGAAACTATCCACTAATAATATAAATATACATTGGACTAACAAAGCATATGCAGTAAAATAGAATTTAACAGATTGCAGTGTGATCAGTAAATAATACAAACATCAAACAGATAACCCAGAGCAGTGTTTAAAGATACCCTGAGGAGTATTCCCACAGTGCATTTTTGATAGATGTAGTTGAACATCTGGTCTGTGAAGGGTGTCATAATGACGGAAGATATGAGTATGTCCCTGGCTCATGTCATGTTATGCTTTGTATAAGTCACAAGCCTGTTACTTGATGAGGAATACTGCCAGTTTATGGCAAAAGTGCTTCAGGAATTTTTCAGATTTAATAAAGGGATGGCCTCAACTAAAATAGTATGGGACACTCTTAAGGCCACTGTTAGGGGAGAAAGTCTAAGCTATGCAAATATAAGGCGTAAAAAAACACAAGATAAATAAAAGAGGGACTGTGCAACAGTGATTTTAGCAGAACATAAGCTATCAGATGTAATTAGGCAAGGGCTTGATGAATCCACGGCTCAAAGAGAGCTTGCTATTAAGAGAGCAGCAGTTTACCCTAATATGGCTGATCAATTGGCGATAAAGTATGCCCAAAATAAAAAAGAGGCGTATGATTTTGGGGGAAAAACTGGCAGAACTTTAGCAAAAAGACTAAGGCAAAAAGCCGCCTTTAGCGACATAGCTAAGATTATCGACATAAACGGTATACTTCAAGAAACTAAAGAGGGAGTTTTAGAAGCGTTTCAATGCTTCTACCAATCACTCTATAGTGCTCCGATTGATGAGACAGGGGGTCCAAGTGGTGAGGATAACTTGAGAGGTCAAGAATCTATAGAACTTGCAGAAGTGCAAAGAACACTTTTGTCTGCACCCATAACGTGGGAAGAATGTGAGAGTGCTATATTAGGTTTAGCCTCAGGTAAGGCTATGGGTCCTGACAGTATTCCCTTAGAGTTCTACCGCACTTTTAGACTGTATTCTTTTTTTTAATTTCAAAAGTTTTTATTGGTTGTTTCAGCATAGACATATAAAAAGTACGTCCAGTAGTACAGTATGAGTCATAATTTCACGCTTCAAAGTTATTGTACGTTACTATACATCATAGTAAATGTCAATACAAAAGTACATGGCTGGTATCTTGCCTAGAACAGCAGAGCACATCTCTTATAGTCAATCACAATTTTGTAACAGACATTGTATTTCAACAGCATTTTACTCATTCAGTATGGAGAATGTTCTATGATAGTTAATAGTAAAATGAAGGAAGTCGGCGAACATATGGTGGTGGGTCGTGGACGGTGTGTGAACCCTTCAGGGTGGCTTATGTGATGTGAAGTAGTTATCAAGAGTCGACCATAGTTTTCTCGTGGGAGGGCGCCACGGTGTCTGAAGGAGTGCAATATTGTCTGCGCCACGTAAGCTGATTATCCAATTCAGCCACCCTGCGTAGTTTGCCTTGCTGGTATCTTTCCAGTAGCTAAGGACAGTCTTAACCGCTGCCGAGAGGAGGAGGTCAAGTAATGCCTTATCGTCTGCATCAAGGGATGGGTCCTGGGTGAACCCGAAGACTAGGTAAGGAAGCTCTTTTACTGGTGAAATGTGGAATAGTTTTGAGATCAAATCGAATATCTTCTCCCAAAATTGTGTTACGCAGTCGCATTCTAGGATAATGTGTGACAAGTCATCCTCCGCACGTTTGCAATTCCAGCAAAAGGCGTCTGGGGTGATGTTGTGTGCAAATAATCGTGCTGGGGTCCAGAAGGCCTTATGTAGTAGCCAGTATTTTGTCTGAGACAGTGTAGGGCTGATTTTGTGTCTCGTGCAAGATACCCATGTGTTGGTCCAATCCAATTCTGTGATTGGCCTGGATGAAAGGTTATTCCAGAATTGTATGATTGGGGCAGTAAGGCCAGACTGTTGGGGACGGCTGAGTCTATAGAGAAAGGAAACCTGGTGTCCTAGTCTGTTTAATCTTGCAAGGTATGTTGGGAGTGAGGGTGGTGTCGGGGAGAGGTTGGTTTTGGACAATGCCGTTTTTACATTTAGGAAGTTATAAAATTCGATTGGTTCAAGATCGTATTTGATTTGCAATTCACTGAAAGGAATAGGGTATGCCCCTGCAAACATTTGGTATGGGAACAGTATGCCTTTTTTGATCCATGTCTCGTTGTGCATGGGTTTACCCTTGTACATAATGTTATGGTTGTCCCATAGGGATTCCCATCGTGAGCCCCGAATGCTGTTTTCTAGGATTCTATCAAACTGCAGGAGAGCAGATTTGGTGTTATGAAATATTGATTTAGAGTGGGTTAGCTTGTTTAGGTTAGATGAGAGAGCCGCACTAGGGGTGATACCGTTTAGAATTTCCTCCTCAATTTCTGGAGTATAGTCAGGTGAAGGTGCGAGCCAGTGGGCTCCTTGTTTGGCTAGGAATGCGGCTTCATACCTTTCAAAGTCTGGCAGATTGACCCCACCTGCGGTTTTGTCTAAGCGAAGCTTTTTTATGCTGATTCTTGCTCTTTTCCCTTTCCATGGGAAGTTAGAGATAGCCATGTCTAATTTGTGATAAAAGTCAGGTGCGAGTGTTAGGGGGAGCATAGATATGAGGTAATTAACTAGAGGTGAAATCATCATCTTGATGGTCTCCACTCTGCCCCACCAAGTAATGAATCAGGGGGACCACCCCTCTAGTTGGGTCTTGATTTTATTTAAAGTTATCTTTTCATTTCTATGGAGGGTCTCCATAAGGGAGTCACCAAACTCGATACCTAGGTATTTCACAAACTCTGGTTGCCAACATAGCCCTGAGTTTCCCAGGACCTCTTTGGGTGTTAAAATATTGAGTGGCTTGACCTCAGACTTATCCCGGTTAAGTTTGTACCCTGAATGGGAGGAGTAAGTCCTACGGAGTCAGGGTGGTCTCCTATGCTGATGATACCCAGCTAGTGTTTTCCTTCAGAGACCACTCTGACTCCGCGTTCTCCAACTTCCGCCTGTGCCTCAACAACATCAGTGGTTGGATGTCTGAAAACCATCTAAGACTCAATGCAGACAAGACAGAGGTGCTGTTTTTTAACCAGAAAAACTCCATCCCCTCCTCCTGGTGGTGGCCCGCGGCACTTGATCCCGCTCCCTCTCCCGTCCACTCGGCCCGCAACCTGGGTTTCCAATTTGACGACTCCCTTTCATGCAAGACTCAGATTAATAAAGTGACCTCTGCCTGCTTCCTGAAGTTGCGCATGATTAGAAAAATACTCCCCTATCTCCCTCTGGACTCCCGCCGTACAGTTACCCATGCCCTTATCACGTCCCACCTGGACTATGCTAATAGCCTCTATGCTGGTGCTCCCCAATACCTGATTGACCGGCTGCAGATTGTTCAGAATGCGGCGGCCAGACTGATTGGCAATATTCCCTACCGTCAATCAGTAACCGCATATCGTAAGGAACTGCACTGGCTACCTGTGGCCAGCCGTATTCAGTTCAAGATCCTCACTCTGACTCACCGAGCCATCAACGATCGCGGACCAAACTACTTGAAAAAACGTGTCTCAATATCCCGTTCCATCAGATCTTTGAGATCCAATGACCTACGCCTTCTGATTTCTCCCCGTTTCAGACTATCCAGAATGGGTGGCAGAGGGTTTAGTGTCATTGCGGCAAAACTATGGAACGCGCTGCCAGTCGATCTTAGATTCTGTCCCTCCGAATCCATCTTCCGGGCCAGACTCAAAACTTGGCTCTTCTCTGGACTCTGATTTACTACGTTACTTCCCCTTCTTGCTCCTCTCCTCTCCTTTGGAGGTTCAGGTTCTAGCGCCGGGACACCCCTTCGGGGGTAGCTGTGCGCTCTACAAACTACATAAAATAAAAATAAAATAAATAAGTATCAATGGTGGTCATTAATGCCGGGATGGAGGAGTCTGGTGATTCTGTTACAATCAGGATATCGTCCGCATAGGTGGCTAGTTTGACGCATTTATCTCCGAACTTTACACCTTTGATGCCTTCATTTTTTTTTATATGAGCAATTAGGGGTTCCATTGCCAAGAGGAAGAGTGAAGGAGAGAGGGGGCAGCCCTGTCTTGTCCCTTGTTCTAAGGGAAAGGGGTCCGACAATGATCCATTTATAGCAATGCGTGCGGAAGGTGAACGGTACAGGGCCATAACCAAATCAGTGAATGCTTCTCCCAGGTTAAAGGCGGACATACAGCACTTGAGGAAATACCAGGAGACTCTGTCGAACGCCTTCTCTGCGTCAAGAGTAATGGCTACGGCTGGGGCTGCGATTATCCTGGCTTTCTCAATGACGTGACAGAGAATCCTCGTATTATCGTTAGACATGCGCCCTTTCATGAAGCCTACTTGTGATGTACTAATTAGCTTTGGGAGTTGTAAGTTTAAACGTGTGGCGAGGATCTTTGCGTAAATTTTGCAATCCAAGTTAATTAGGGAGATTGGCCTGTAATTTTTGGTTAGCAGAGGGTCTTTACCTTCTTTAGGTATGACTATGATGGTAGCTTCACTCATCGATTTGGTAATACCTTTTGTTAGGCTAAAGGATTGGAAAAGTTTTAGGAGAGTCGGGCTCAGGGAGTTCGTGAGTTCTTTATAAAAGCTGGCTGAGAACCCATCAGGGCCCGGAGCTTTCTTACATTTGAGTGTTTTAATGGACGCTCAGACTTCCTGTAGGGTAATCGGAGAGTTCAGTGTGTACTTGTCGGCATCGTTGAGTTTAGGTAGACCCAGTGAGGATAGGTATCTGTTACACTCTTCCGAGTTGAAGTCTAGATTATTTTTGTACAGGTCTTGATAAAATGATTTAAATGAATTGAGAATTTGGTTCTGCTTCGTTTGGATGACATTGCTGCTATCTTTAACTGAGGCGATGTTAAATTGTCTTTTTTTATGTTTTAGATATGACGCTAAAATCTTTCCTGCTTTGTTGCCCTCACAAGTTCTTAGAGCTTTAAACTTATTGACCCAGACCCCCGCCCTTTTACTGAGTATCGCGTTGTATTCATATTTGAGTTTTGTGAGGTCGTTTAAAATCATAGAGTTTTGGAGATCTGCCATATGCGCGGTTTCTAGATTTTTGATGTTGCTTCCAGAGTGGACGAATCTTTGTTTAATTTTTTGTTAGCTTGAGCTCGAATGCCTATTATTACTCCTCTCAGAGTGGCTTTGAGTGCCTCCCATACATTCGCTATGTCCGAGTCAGGGGTATCATTAAGTTTGAGGTAGTCTAGGATGGCAGCCTCGATCTTTTGTTTGTTTTCCGGCTCAGAAAATAGTTCATCATTGAATCTCCATCTTTTAGGGGGGAGAATGGAACTGGAGCCCACTAGTTTGGTCTGTATAATTGAGTGGTCGGAAATCAATTTAGGGGCAATACTGGTTTCTTTGATGAGGTGAGTGAAGGGGCTATTACCGAGGATATAATCTATCCTCGAGTAGGAATTGTGGGGAGGCGAGTAGAAGGTGTAATCTCGGCCGTCAGGGTGTTGGAGTCTCCACGAGTCCTGTAGATTGAATCTGGAGCATAGGCGGTGTAAACTAGTATGCGATCGTGTAGGGTGGTAGGAGCAATTCGAGTGACGGTCGGTGATTGGGTCTAGTGGCAGATTGAAGTCACCTCCCACAATTAGTAGTTCTCCTTGGGGTACGCATTCTAGGGTCGGGGCCAGTGAATCCCAAAACTCTGGATCGTCATTATTGGGGCCATATACGTTCATGACATGGATATGATCTTCGTTCCTCTGAAGGTGTGCCATGATGAAGCGGCCGTTATTATCGTGAGTGTGTGAAACTACGGAGATGTTGGATTTCTTAGCTATTAGTGTAAGAACCCCCCTCTTTTTGCTAACTGCTGGAGAGCAGAGATTGTGAGAGATCCAATGTTGATTTATAAATTCAGCATCATCTTTTGACAGTTTAGTCTCCTGCAAGAGTAGAATGTCGCCCTTGGATTTGGACAGATACTCCAGAACTTTTCTCCTCTTGACCGGGTGATTGAGGCCTTTAACATTGAGGGAAACAATATTAAGGCCCTCCGAAATAGATGTATTACGAGTCATTGGTCACTATGGTGTCGCTCTTGTTCAGGTGGTATACTGTTGAAGAATAGGTTAGAGAATAGTGGGTGAGTGTTGAGTATGAATGAGTAAGCCGTTTCATTGGTTCTGTTCTGTCTCGCGTGTACTGCTGTTACAATGGTGTCGATTGAGCAAACGTATTTCGAGTTTGTGGTGAACATGGTGCTGTAGTCTATTTCTGGGGATAGGCAAATATTGCGATAGGTTAGATCGCTATGCATGTTCTGTGGGGGCCCCCTTGAAATAACGGAAAGCAGTACTTTTGTAGACATATAGTCAAGAAAAAGTATTAACCACAAATAAAGAGACCGTATTCTAAAAAAAGAACTAGTAGAAATTTGTCAGCAATCCTTCATGGGTAGCCCCCCTGATTCCTGGGCGGAAGCTGTTATAGTAATTTTTAAGAAAAAGGGGAAGTCAGAACTGGATATGGGGTCCTATAGACCAATTCCACTACTCAATGCAGATAGCAAAATCTATTCTAAAATAATTGCAAATAGATTAAACAACATCATGCCCAGTTTGGTCTTTAAAAGACAGCATGGGTTTATAAAGAACCGAGACACAACGGACCATATTAAAAGAATTATATCCATGCTAGATTGGTCTCAAGCCACTAACTCCCCTGTAGCGATAGCCCTTTTAGATGCCGAAAAGGCATTTGACAGGGTGTCTTGGGGGTTTTTATAGTCCGTTTTAGCCTGGAAAGGTTTCCCAAGGGAAATTTTAACAGCAATTCAGGCCTTGTATGCCCAGCCTAAGGCATCTATCCGTATCCCGGGTAGGCTCTCCAGAAACATAGCAATATCAAGGGGTACGAGACAAGGTTGTCCTTGTTCCCCCTTGTTATAATCGTGTTATACATTGAACCCTTTTTAATTAGGTTAGAAAATAACATTGGAATAGAACCTGTCAGGATTCATAATATAGCATACAAAGTGTTTGCATATGCGGACGACATCGCCGTAGCTACGGCTGACATCAAGAAAGCGATGCCCACGATAGTGGAAGCTGCAGATATATTTGGGGCACAGTCGGGGTACAAATTGAATGTAGCAAAGACACAGCTATTTCATTCAGAAGCTGGGCATCCAATTGATATTGATCTAGATTCAATTGCCATATATCTAGGAATTAAAATTTCTCCAAAAATAGATGAGATTGTTCGTTTAAATTTTGACCCAATTTTGGGTTCAGCAAAGAAGACCTTAGAGCGACTAAACAATCTACATCTTTCTCTATATGGGCATAGTAATGTGTTAAAAATGCTCATATTTCCAAAATGTTTGTATTTATTTCACACAATTCCCCTACCTGTCCCAGCTGCTGTTTTTGCACAAATCGATAGAATGTGTGGTAGATTTTTGTGGAGCTTTCGTAGGAGCAGGAAGTCCATGAAATGGTGCATATTACCTTGAGGCAGAGGAGGTTGGGGGATCCCTAGTTTTCGTTTATATTATTGGGCTGCACTACTGCAACATATGGGTGTCCTGTTGTTATCAGATGTTGACAGGGAGGAGGCATTTACCCCTTCAATCTACGAGATGGTATTGGGTAGGGAGGCCCGACAATGTCTGGTACGTATAATCGAACCGAGCTATTATAAAAAACGAAATTTAAAATTATTATGACGGCTTTTGATGTCTGGCGTAAGATAAAAAAGGGAATTGGCTTAGAATTGAATTTGAGTTATTATACTCCCTTAAGTAACTGTCCTTTACTACCAGACATTTTCAGAGATCAAATAATGGCTAGATGGAATCAGGGTGGTATACGTCACTTGGGGGATTTAATTCAAGGGGGAAAGGAAGCTCCGTTTTCTTTTTTACAACGAAAATATAATATAGCACAAACAGAGTTTTTAAAATATCTGCAGGTCTGCAGCTTGTCGAACAGAAAATATCTCAAAACCAGGTTATAATAAATGAAGCTAACATTTTGGAAGCTGTTCGCCAAAGATCAAGAATCGGTCCTATCTACCAATTAATGGTTAATAATTTAGAGGATGATATGCCTGTTTGGGAGGAAAAATGGCAAGATAGATTAGTGGTGGATAAAATTGATATGGAAAGAATAATTGAAGTATCTATTAAAGTGTTATTTAATGGGTCGTTGAAGAGTCACCACTTCATGTCAATATTTAATTTACATTATACCCCCGGGAAATATAGCTAAATGGAATGCTCAAGGAGGGAGTAAATGCAGTTGATGTGGTGAAATCGCCGCAGATGCTATACATATGTTTTTTATGTCCTAAATTGAACAAGTTTATTAAGGACATAGAATATTTTTTGAATAACAGCTTAGGCATTTCTATACAATTGTCGGCGGAAATGGTCATATTTGGGCTGCAAGAAAATGTGGAGGGGCCAGGTCTGAATTTGAGGAAGGATTTGTTTTTATATGCATGTCAATTGATCGTCTGTGCATAACAACTCAATGGCTTGATGTTGATCCACCTACCTTTAGTAATTGGCAATCCAGACTTTTATCAATATACCACCTAGAGATGGCAATGTATAAGTCAAAGGGTAGGAGAAGAAAGGTATTCGGCCATAAATTGTGGTCTCCTGTAGGAAAATGGATATGAATTTATGCATCAATGATTTATTGTGTAAAAAACGCGTAACTAGAGATTAAGGATTGATTGTAAGTTTTGCTATGGGTACTTGAGCTGTTTTTTTCTTTATGTTTACACTTTGGCATTTTCTGTATTGTTCTGTGCCATGTCTGTTTTTTTTTTTTTTTTTTTTTTGAGGACTCCGTTCAGAATATAAATATTACACTGAACATTGCACCGAAACACTTATTTATATTCATTTTTTAGTTCAAATGTACTGAGATTAAGATTACTTCCTAGCAAAGAGTGCAGACAAGCTTTGGAAGTGTTTGTTTTTTTGTAACTAGATCATTAATGAGAATATCAACAACAATATAAAAACATTAATAAACCACAAAATGTTATTGTATTTGAAAATATCCACTAATAATATAAATATTCTACTAGCAAAGCATATGCAGTAAAATAGAATTTAACAGATTGCAGTGTGATCAGTAAATAATACAAACATCAAACAGATAACCCAGAGCAGTGTTTAAAGATACCCTGAGGAGCATTCCCACAGGTCATTTTTGATAAATGTAGTTGAACATCTGGTCTGTGAAGGGTGTCATGATGATGGAAGATATGAGTATGTCCCTGGCTCATGTCATGTTATGCTTTGTATAAGTCACAACCCATATCTTAGTCTGTTGCATTAGTTCCCAAACCTTCTAGAACAACTACCCACGACAAACATTTGTGACCCATCTACGTTTAATGGACATGAGGAGGGGTGATTTTTTTAATGCAACTAATGCATGGTGTGGTAGTGCATTGCCATTTACAGAAAGCACATTTTCCATTGAATTGGCCACTAACTTTGCACGGTCATACAGCTTTACTGATTAAACACATAGCATACAACAATATGCAGACAATACTATTCTGTTGAGCCAAAGCCCAATAGGGTTAAAAAGATTGATAAATGCTTTTGATGATTACATCTTACTGAATGGCTTGGAACTGAATGCTAAAAAAACTAAAATCGTGAAAATTGCGCTGGTTATACCAACGACTAACACATGGAGGGCCAGAGGAGGGCAAATTGAAGTGGTTAAAACATATAAATATCTAGGCATTTTACTTGATAATAGAATTTTGTTTAAAAATCATTTTAAAGGTCTAAGGGCAAAAACTGGTACTCTAATCCATGCCTTCAAATGTCTGTATAAATCGTTAAGATGCCACTCATATGATCATCTTCTTTAAGTAATGAGAGCAAAGTTAAAGCCAACTATTACATATGGCTCGCCTATCACCAGGGGGAAAGATGCAAACTTATTGGATCTACTAGTGATCAAGGCATATAAAACAATTTTTGGGATCCCCAAGTCAGCTGGCCAAGCAGAAATAAGATTGGAGTTTGGTCTTCAAAGACAGTCTATGGTGTCGCAAGGTTCATTTTTGAAATGCATGCACACTATGTTTACATCTGACTCTGTTTCCTTAGGGAACATCTGTTGGCTTGAAATAATCAATTTTGCCTATACTGTTTCCCTTCGATCCTATATTTCACCTTGCCTTCAGAGTTTTGGTTTTCAGGTAGGGCTCACCGAATTGACAATAACCAATTTTAAACACATTTAAAAAAAACAAATCAAAGTCAAATCCCTTAACCCCTTGGGTGCTCATGACGAGGTCAGCTCATCATGAGCTATGGCGCTCCGGTGCTCTCGCCCGTTCCGTGGAACGCTCGCATGCTGGGCTGATTCCCCTGCTGTGCTGAACGTTCCATTGGAATGGGTGTGGCCATGACAAGCTCAGCTCGTCATGAGCACCGGAGTGCCGTAGCTCATGACTAGCTGACCTCGTCATGAGCACCGAGGCGCTGTACGCGCCTTACCCCGCCCCCCCCCCAGCACAGCGGGGGAAACAGCCCCACACGGAAGGGATTAATGCGAATAATACAGCTTTAGGTGCAAAAACTCATGCATGATTTGTGATTAAATCATATCAATCTCTGCAAATCCAGCCATACCTGCATGCTTATGTTTTGGCTCAAATAAAAAATAATTTTCTAAAAATTAGATTGGGTATAAACCCAACTAAGGAAGGTACGCCGACCTGGATTCAGCAGTGGCCAAGTACTAATTGTAGACTGTGTGGGTGGCCACGTGAAACTCTATTGCACATAGTATATGTGTGTCCTAAACTGCTCAAAATACGTCACACATTTTTAAAACCCCTATTTCTTAAGGTTGGGGTAAGATCGGCTTGCCAGGCCCTTATTTTATGTCACTCAGGGGAATCGATTCCACAGCAATGTCAATTGATAAACTTTTTACCCATTTCTGAAAAATTCCTGGTATCTGCTATTTAATAAATCAAGAATCTTTAAGGTTGTTTTAAGGTCCCTGGCATTCTGTTTGACTTAGTGTCTATGCTGCTATGTAATTAGTCCCAATAGTGATTATGAAAACTATGCACTTTCACAGCTTATTTGCACAATGTTGACATTCTGAAAGAAGTAGTGCCTATGCTCCTACGGTAATTTGACCCCAAAGAAATTATGAAAACGTTGATGCACTTTCATAGCTTGTTTGCACAATGGAATTCTTTGTGCATACATTCTATGAACTGGGACAGCCTTAGATATTAGGTTCTTTATAACATATAGAGACACCATTCCACTCACTTGCACTTTGATACATAATGATACAGCTTGTGTTCCATTGTATTTTAGCATAGTTGCACAAAGTTATATAAGATTAAGAGTTTTTTATTTTATATTCTTGAGTGCCACTATAATTTGTTGATAGATTTTATCGAGTTTGTTTTAAAGGAAGATTTTAAGTGGCTTCAATGTACAGGTACAACATATAACCTAAGACCCATTTATTTTGTACAGGCGCTTATTGTCTAATGAAACTGGAACAGTGCTTTTTTATATTATTCTGTTTAAAAGTTTCAATAGCAATGATTTTTGTTGAGCAATAAAGAATCAATCAAAGAAAAAAATCACATAGCATATAGCGCTCAAATGATAATGTGTGGAAATGAGGTCATTTATGCATCACCAACTAAAGTGGTTTTCTTTGCTTTAATCCTATTAAAATCTTTTTTATAGGACACTTTGGAATTACAAAAACAAACATCTGCTTAATTTTTGCTTTCCTAACTTCTGAATGCATACAGTTCATTTACTTGTATTTACATTTTGTGTGTTGCAAAAAACGACATTCTAAGATTGTAACGTTTTCACTTAAAAAACTCATCTCGGGAGGAGCCGAGCCAGCGTCCAAGATGGCCGCTTGAAGATCGTCTCCGGCCGACCTCGCTTGCCCGACTCGCCATCCTGACCCTTATCCTGTCCCCCGGCCCGTCCTCCGGGTGGGAGAGCTGAAGCGGTGCCCGTAGGAGTGGACCTGGACTTTTTTGGTGCCCCGGGGACCGCGCTGCACCGCCCGTAAGATTGCGGCCTGCAGCTGCTGGAAGCCGGGTCTTCGAGTGCCTGCGACCCCTGGCCGCAACGCAACAACATAGGCCGCCGGGTCTGACTCGAGTCGGCCCGGCCAGAGATTGCGGGGGTCGCGGGCGGCAATTACAGCTGGTACCTCGCTAGATGCCCTGGCCCCCCCTGACTGCTGGGGGCGTGTGGAGTTGCTCCAAAGTGGCTTGATGCCCTGTTTTGGAGCCTGGGTGCTGGATCGCTGGTTGTTGCTGGCCTGCTTCTGGGCAGCTGGGGCTGGGGCAAGGTGCCCGGCTGTGCTCCTGCCCAACGGGCCATACTGGAGACCCCTACTGACGCCCACACACGGCGGTACGCCTGGACTTTTCTCCGGAAGAGGGACAGGGGCGGGCTGTCTCCGCCTGTCTGCTGTGCAGCCCTGGAAGTGTGTCGCATTGTTGAGGAGGCGATCCCCCGTGTTCCGGGGGGCTCTGGATGACTGCGCTGGGCCCTTGAGGACGAGGTGGGGCCTGGAGTGTGCGCAGCTTTCCGTTTTTGAATGCCCGGGGCCCCTGGTGGGCTTTCTTCATTCTGGGCATCAGCTGGCGGAGCCACGGGGTGGTTTGCTACCTCCCTTCCATAGTGGTGGCCGGCTGGTGTATCTGAAGCAGGTTGGCACTATATGTACTTGCATCGACACTTGCCCCGGCTGTTGCAGTTGCTGTGAGACTCGGACTGGGTCCCCGGATCGCATTCGCTCCGTGCGAGGTCGGTGGGGAGGCCTTGTCCCCCTGCTGGGATCCTCGTGCCGGTGGGCACGCCACGGTGTTGACGCAGGGAGCACGACGGCAGACACATTGTGAGGGGGAGAGATGGCGAAGAAGACAGAGTCGGAGAAATTATTCCCCAAAGCCACCAGGGGTGCTAGGCAGGTCCAGTCCAATAAGTTGGACAGGTACACTCTTCCTAAGGGGTCGCCGCTCGACTCGAAGAATGGCCCGTGTGGAGGCTCCGAAGACCGTTCTGCGGGGGAGGAACCAACGTTAAAGGAACTCATGGCGGCCATCACGGGGGTCCCTGGGTCAGAAAATGGAGACTCTTGACAACAGGCTGTACACTGTCTCGATGGAAATTGGGCTGATTAGGGCGGACCTTTCGAAGGCGAAACAGAAAGTCAAGTCGCTGGAAGTCAAAACAACAAGCCATATTGATGATGTGAACCAGCTGCAGCAGGAGGTGCGGGATCTTAAGTCCTCTAGGGAGTCTACTGATCGACGGCTTGATGAATACGAAGGGTGGGCTCGGCGCAACAATGTCCGTATCCTGGGAGTGCCGGAGAAGGTGGAGGGGCAGGCTACGGATCTGTTTTTAGGGAACCTCATCCTTAACCATCTTAAACCTAAGGGCCTCAGTAAGTTTTTCACGGTGGAATGCGCCCATAGGGTTCTGGGTGGCAGGCCTCATGTTGGGGCGAACCCAAGACCAATCATTGCTCGAGTCCTTAATTTTCGTGACCAAGATGCTATCCTGCAGGCGGCCCGAGCTGCGGATCCCCTGGAGTTCGAGATTGCGACGCTCCTGTTCTTTCCGGACTTTACCCAGGCGGTACAGAAGCAGAGGCAGAGGTTCTTGGCGATCAAAAAGAAACTGAGAGACAAAGGTATGAGGTACGCTATGATGTTTCCGCCTTCGAATGGAACTTGACGGGAAAGCCTAGTTGTTCGATAATCCTGGTGTGGCTGCGGACTGGTTGGAGTGTGTTCAGCGGCCGGACCAGGAGTCCCGTGACCAAGGGGAAGCCGATGAACAATGACTTTGTTTATTATGAGGTCAGCAGGGGGCTGTAGACAGTTGTCCGGGGGACGGCTCAACAGGGGGCTAGCGATAGGATTTCCTGCAGATATGTGTTCATAATGTTTTTGAGGCGCTTTATGGTGCGGGAATATCCACATAGAGTTGGGGATGGGTGGTGGGCCTGCTCGTAGGTCCTCCTCCATTTTCTACTTTTAGATTTTTGTAGATTAGGTGGGGGCGACAGGCACACTGCTAGTTGGGGATGAGCGCAAGCTGTATGCAGGGGTGCAGGGAGGGGGGATGGAGGGACATGTTTGGGGTTTGTTTTGTTGTTATCATTTGTTGTTTTATTTCACACTGGGTGCCGTCAGCCGATCCTGTAAAGTCATGGTATTGTAATGTCTTCCGATAGAACGGTGGCTGGGATTTCCGCACTAAGTTGGAATGTGAATGGACTTGGAGATAAGATCAAGAGAGGTATGGTCGGCCAGTTGATTCGGAGGCACTCCCCAGACGTGGTACTATTGCAGGGGACTCATCTCATGGGAAAGCGATGCATGGCACTGCACAAAGGGGGATACAAATTGGTCGCTCATGCTGGTTTTACTACTGGGTCGAGAGGGGTTGGGATCCTGGTCAAGAATTCCTTTCCACTGGCCGTCCAGGCCACGTGGACCGATAATAGGGGTAGATATGTTGGGTTTTCGGGGCTATGAGAGGGGAGAACTGTCACCCTTTTGTCCGACTATGTCCCACCGGCCCTTCAGACTGATACTTTTCGTGACTTGTGTTCGATTTTTTTGACGTTACCTGTTGGGGTGCTGATTGTTGGTGATGACTTTAATGCAGTTATGGATGGTGAGACAGATAGACACCCGGCTCGGGCTTTGTTGCTGTCCCGGAGATGGCTGACTGACTTCGTGGAGACTACTTGTCATGGTTCCACTCCCCCCTGCCATACCGCTGACTGCTGCGCGATCCGTCACAGAAATGATCGGCGCCCCTACAGGACCGGGACTACAACTACCAGCCTGCCTAGCGAGAGGATCGTGGATCGGAAATGCCTTTATAAGCGTTTCACAGCGAGGACGCAGCGTCGGATATTCTGAACCCTTGCCGACGTCGGTTACAGCCACAGGACCCAGTCTCGTGGAATCCCGGTCTGTGTAGCGAACCGGAGGAACAAGAATCGGAGGTAAGAGTGAGCGGTGTCTCCCTGCCCCGCTTCGTGATTCTTGTTATCCAGATGAGACGCACACCACGGAGGTGTTTGCCGCGTCTCAGCTGAAAGGCACGTCAAGTGCAGAACACCATAGCTGGATGCAGAGGCGAGATTGAGCTGCTGCTCCCCGCCCCCGCCCACAGACCCATTGGTATCTAGCTGAGACGCACACCGCGGAGGTGTTTGCCGCGTCTCAGCTGTGGAGCCCTAGAGAGTTTTGTGCCATAGGAAATCGGAGCAGAGAAAAGGAGGCAAGATCGAGCGGCTGCTCTCTGCCCCACTCCTTCCATAGCATTGCAAACAGAGACGCACACCACGGAGGTGCTCGCCGCGTCTCTGTTACAAGACACAAGAGGCTGTACGTTGGTCCTCTATACAACCTTGGGGGGTAAGCTCTTTGAAGGGAGTAGGTTGAGTGGCTGTTCCCTGACTCCAGTCACGGACTGCATGGTCGAGTGCCCGGCTGGGCATTCCCAAGTTCGTGGCATCACCAAGAGCACCCACACCACCGACAGTATTCCCTTAGCAGCTGTCGAACGGCATTGTCGGACGTTTCTTAGCATGGTGCCCTCCGTTGGCGTACACCGGGACCCGTGTGCATGCGGAGCACGGTAAGAGCCCCTGGTGCTGCTAAAGGGTATCGTTGACTTTGCTTTAATTTCATTGTATTGTATGATTTTCAATTCAGCTAATTCTGCCATTTCCTTCTTATCCATTAAAGTCATCATTAGCCGCTTACTGTCTGTTTCTCTTGTTGTATTCGGGCCTTCCCCGATCCCGGGAACATTAGGGTGTTACGCTACTGGCCTGATTGATGGGTGGAGGCCTAAAAACCCCAGTGATCTCCAATATACACACGCTTCGGCGGCACACAATTCCCTTTCAGGGATAGATTCCATATTGGTGCCAGCGGCGCAGCGGTTTGGATCCGGGACGTGTGGCACTTGGCTAGGGGGGTCTCGGATCACTCGCCGGTCTGGATTGGTTTGGACCTTGCCGGGCGCGACGTGGCTAGGGTTGCCCCCATCAGTGCTTGGCGGTTACGGGACCCCGCTACTAAAAAGGAAATTGTGCGTGTCCCTGACAGTTACTTCCAGGAAAATGTGGGTACGGTGGACTTAAAGAAGTGTTCCCTGTGGGAAGCTAACAAAACTGTTATTAGAGGGGAACTGCTGTCGCTCATTTCGGGGAAGAAGAGGGAGGGCCGTGCAGAGGTTGATAGGGTGGAAGCAGACTTACTGGCGTTAGAAAGGGAGGTGTCACTTGACGCCACCTCGAAGGGACTGCACCGCCTCAGCCTCCTCAGAGATGAATATAGGAGCCTGCCTCGGGATAGAGTGAAGACACAGCTGGTGGATACCCAGAGCAAGGTGTACGAACATGGTGATAAGGCTGGGAAGTTAATAGCATGGCTGGAAAAAGGGGAATGGGCGTCACGGTTGGAACCAGTGCTGCAGACTGCTCGGATAAAATAACAGACCCGCAGCAGATTGCGGACGAATTCGCAGGCTACTACACGCCGATGCATGCGGCCAAAAGCAGGTACACTGAGTCCGAAAATGCAGAGATGATTCGTGATATTACAATGCCCACCCTCTCCGATGCGGACAGGGACTACCTAGACTCTCCATTCACAAATGACGAAGTGGCGCAGGCCATTAGAGGGGTTCGCTCTAGAAAGGCCTCTGGCCCTAATGGGCTTCCCATAGAGCTCTGTAAAGTGAATGCAAACAAATTGGCTCCCTTCGTTAGGGATATGTTTAGCGAGAGTACGGAAAGGGGCCGGCTTCTCGACGATCAGTGTGTCGCAAATATTATAGTCCTGCACAAGCAGGGCAAACCAAAGATGGAATGTTCCTCATACCGGCCGATCTCCCTCCTGAATGCCGAACCAAAGGTTTTAGCAAAATTGCTCGCTGCTCGACTGGTTAAGGTCATTACGACGCTGATCCATCCGGATCAGTCCGGCTTCATGCCCCGCCGCAATACTGACCTTAAATTGTGCCGGGTGCACGGGGTCCTGGGTGGCGCATCGAAAATACACGAGCCGACGGTTCTGTTGTCCCTGGATGCCACTATGGCTTTTGATAGAGTCGAGTGGCCTTATCTCTTTGCCGTCTTGAGCAAGTTGGGCATTGGTCCGGAGTTTGCTTCCTGGGTCCGCCTTTTATATTCCGATCACCTGGCTAGGGTTGTAGTAAATAATCATAGATCTGCTGACTTTGCCTTGGGAGGGGCACCAGACAGGGATGTCCTCTCTCCACATTGTTATTTGCCTTGGCGCTTGAGCCGCTCGCGGCATGGGTTCGCTGGGACAGATCGATTAAGGGGCTTAGGTGGACGTCCGAGTGGGAGGACAAAATATCAATTTACGTGGATGACATTTTATTATACTTGTCCACCTTCCGGACTTCTCTGATTGTGTTTTTGGACGTCCTGGCGATATTTGGAAGATATTCGGTTTTGCCATTAATTGGGCGAAATCTGTTCTCTTTGTTTTAAGTGGTGATCCCCCGATCTCCCCGCGGGCTGTCCGGTCAGATTGGAGTTGGAGGGGTTTTGGTATCTTGGCATTTTTGTGTCTTTAGATCCCCTGAGTAGGTATAACAATAACTTGTTGCCACCACTGGCTAGATTCTGGAGGGACGTGGTGCGGTGGAGGGAGCTGCTTAATTCAGACACTCTGTTCATCACCACCCCCTTTTCTGAATCATTTTTGTCCACCATAAGCGTGGAAGGGAATACTCAGATGTGAGTCCCTTGCTCATTGCACCATCAGGATTCAAGCAAGCCAGGCCGAAGACGGCTGAAATGCCAGAAACCGGTCCCCGGAAGCTTGTTTCCTTCCCAGTATAAGAATTGGCTTGGTAGTTTGGTCTGCCCTGTTCCCATGATGCACTGGGCCAGGGTCAGACTAATTTGCATATAGCCAAGTTCTGAGCTGGGATGGTGCAGTGAGCTAAAAAACGGTGATGGATCAAGCCCTGATCTTTGGACTGGGTAAGAGTGGTCTGCTTAATTCAGACACTCTGTTCATCACCACCCCCTTTTCTGAATCATTTTTGTCCACCATAAGCGTGGAAGGGTATACTCAGATGTGAGTCCCTTGCTCATTGCACCATCAGGATTCAAGCAAGCCAGGCCGAAGACGGCTGAAATGCCAGAAACCGGTCCCCGGAAGCTTGTTTCCTTCCCAGTATAAGAATTGGCTTGGTAGTTTGGTCTGCCCTGTTCCCATGATGCACTGGGCCAGGGTCAGACTAATTTGCATATAGCCAAGTTCTGAGCTGGGATGGTGCAGTGAGCTAAAAAACGGTGATGGATCAAGCCCTGATCTTTGGACTGGGTAAGAGTGGTCTGCTTAATTCAGACACTCTGTTCATCACCACCCCCTTTTCTGAATCATTTTTGTCCACCATAAGCGTGGAAGGGTATACTCAGATGTGAGTCCCATGCTCATTGCACCATCAGGATTCAAGCAAGCCAGGCCGAAGACGGCTGAAGTGCCAGAAACCGGTCCCCGGAAGCTTGTTTCCTTCCCAGTATAAGAATTGGCTTGGTAGTTTGGTCTGCCCTGTTCCCATGATACACTGGGCCAGGGTCAGAATAATTTGCATATAGCCAAGTTCTGAGCTGGGATGGTGCAGTGAGCTAAAACAAAAAACCGTGATGGATCAAGCCCTGATCTTTGGACTGGGTAAGAGTGGTCTGCTTAATTCAGACACTCTGTTCATCACCACCCCCTTTTCTGAATCGCTCTCCCTGCTGGGACGCACCGTCCTGTTCAAAATGATGGCTCTTCCCTGCTTCTTGTACGCACTCCAAAACTCCATGGACCCGGTTCCCCGTCTTACTTTAAGCAGATTGACTCTCTCCAGAGGCAGTTCCTTTGGGATCGTAGGCTGCGAATTGCGTTTTCTAAACTAACACTGCTGTGGTACGACGGGGGGATTGGCCTACCAAATATCCGGAAGTATTACTGGGCGTCTCAGCTGGCGGCAATCAACCATGCAATTTATGGTTCGCCGTTTGACCCCGGATATGCTATGGATCGCGGTCAGGTACCTGGTGGAGAGTACTCAAGGGCACTGTATGCCAGACGGGGGCGCTTTCCCTTGGTTGGGCCTACGGCGGTGGCTGTTCAGGTGTGGCATGAGGCTAATCGTTCCCTTAAATGGGATGGGAAAATAACTTTGGCCACGCCACTATGGAATGCTGAATGCCTGGGTAGTTTATGGAAGACTAAAGGTTTTGACAAGTGGGACCTCATTGGGATTTCCCAGGTGGGGGATATGTGGGGCAAGGACGGGATCCTTACGTTTGAGGCTCTTCAGGAACGGTATCAATTGCAGGAGAGTGAGCGGTTTCGCTACATGCAGATTAGACATGCGTTGCAGGCTGGTATTCCCCGGGGAGTTACGCCCCCGGAGGCTTCCCCACTGGAAGATCGGGTGTTGGAGGGTCATCTTCCGACGCAAACGATCTCCTTGATCTATAAAAAGATTGTTAATCACACAGACGATCCATATATGGCTCTTAGGGAACAATGTACCGCGGACGGGCTGATCCTAGATGATGAAGACTGGAGGGAGGCGATAGCTTCCCCAAGGGTAATTGCTATACAAATGAGACTCTGATTGGTGCAATTGAAGGTCCTCCATCGTTGCTATGTTACCGGCCCACGTTTGGTGTGAATGGGTTTGGCTGCGAGTGGTGAGTGTAGAAGGGGATGTAGTGAGGCTGGAACGTTTATGCATATGTTATGGGACTGTACTTTCATCCGGGGGTTTTGGACCACTGTTCATGATAAGATACGCGAGGTGGGGGGAGTTGGACTTGAGTTGGAGGCACGCCGTTGTCTCTTGAATTTCTGGGAACCAACTGATCTCACGTCTCACGGAAAGGTATGGGTCACACTGGCATGTGCTATTGCCAAGCGCAATACCGCTCAACTATGGAAGGCTAATCAGCCCCCACAATTTGGGAAATGGATGGAGGACCTGGACTGGTGCATGTTCAGAGAGCGATCTGTGTACATGGCCAGGAGTAGGCCCAGGAAGTGGGGGAAAATTTGGGGGCCTGGAATATGTACAGAGGAGATATTTGTGTTCCCCCCGCCTCACCGGAAGATTATGTTGTGTTGGAGGATCCCTGACCCGTTTGGTATTATTTGCATTATATTTTATAACTTGGAAGATGTGACAACATTTATTATATGTTTGGATGCCACCCAGTGTAACTTTTTTTTTTTTTTTCAATTTTTAAAACCTTTATTTTGAAAGAGCACACAGCTATTCAGCCTAACATCCCGGAGGCAAGGCAGCATGGTGAAGCAGGAGCGCAATAGTGCAAAAACAGGTACATCAGAACAATGTAGGTTGTTTTTAACTTTTTATAATGAAGAAAGAGAACAAAAGAAAGAAACGCCAAGTGGCGTCGAAGAGTGGCAATGGGGTAGAGAATACCGCAGGGTATAGGTGGCAGGTAGGGGAGGGTAGACATCGGGTCATTGATACAGGAGAGTGAAGGATAGTAGGTGGGAGAAGAAAAAACAGGATCAATCAGATAACGTGTCACAGTTGGCGTCACAGGCTATGGCGACGTTTGTACATCCAGAGAAACAGGCTCAGGTGGCAGGCATACATCACCCCGGTAAGCATTCCAGGCTTCCCACACTTTACTCCATTTTCGGGGCCTACCCCTAGCAACATAGACTGTCTTCTCCCGGAACATACACCAATCCATGTTGGCTTTCCACTGTACCACAAGGGGAGTCGTGGAGGCACCCCATTTCTGAGCAATGTCCCGCTTGGCCACCATATTGCCTAGGGTCACCCATTGGGTCTGTGCCATGTTATGATCAGACGGTTCCCAAATGTTAAGGAGACACCTCCGAGCCTCCGCCGTTGTCGCCACTCCAGTCACTTCACTCATAATACTGTGTATCCTTCTCCAATAGGAGGCTATGACGGGGCATTCCCATAAAATGTGCAGGAAGGTAGCGAAGGCACCACCGCCACGACGACAAAGACCGTCGGGCGAGTATCCCATACGTACAAGTCGGGGGCCAGTCACATACACCCTGTGCAAGATCTTAAATTGCACCAGCCGAAGACGAGAAGAGATGGCAACCTCCTTAGGGGAGGACACTGCACTCTGCCAATCCTCATCATCGATCTTCAGGCCATCTTCCACCCACTGATCACGCAATCCAAGGAGAAGGTCGGTGCGGACATTGATTAGCTTTTTATATGACAGTGAAATAGCGCTATCAGGCATATGGCCGTCCAACACTCTGTCCTCCAACGGAGAGCTCTCTGGAATCGCTCCCTCCGGCGGCATGGCCAAGAGCAGCGCGTGCCTCAGCTAGGCGTATCGGAAGAACTCCGAGTCGCCCAACTGGTATTCAGCCTGCAACTGAGGAAAGGTCTTGATTACACCCTTAGAGACCATGTCGTCCACCCTAGAGATGCCTATAAGGTCCCATTTGTCAAAACCCTTGGTGTGCCATAGCCTGCCCAAAATATCGGAGTCATACAGAGGGGTGAATCTGGTCAGTCTGCCCCGCCATCCCTGCGCCTTGGTAATCGCCCGCCAGATGCAAACCGCCGTCTTCGTCGGACCCGACATCCGCCGATCTAAGGATCTCGAATACAGGGCCCGATAGTAGTTACCTCCACCCAGAAGCCATCTGTCCATGGCGTAGCCGGGGCTGTTCACCGGGCCGTAGAAACCGTGATTAAGAGCCGCGAGCTGGGAGGCCCAGTAATACCCTCGTACGTCTGGCAGAGCTATGCCCCCGTCGTACCACGGAAGCGTGAGCTTCGTGACAGCGACGCGGTGGCGACCGTCCCAGAGCAAGGCTCGTTGGAGACTCTCAATCTCCCTGAAATAGCGGGCCGGAACCGGATCTTGGGTGTTCTGCAAGGCATAGAGAAACCTGGGCAAGGACATCATCTTAAACAATGCCGCACGGCCAAGCAGGGAGAGCGGAAGCTTTCGCCAGCTATCCACATCACGCCGGAGACGCTGAAGTGGAGGGAGTAAGTTGTGGTCATACCGCGCTTTCGAACTCCCAGAGATGTAAATCCCCAAGTACTTGAAACCCTGCACGGCTACCTGGATATTGCAGCCTCTAGGGAGGCGCGGCGTGTCCCCCTTCAGGACATACATGGAGGACTTGGCCCAGTTGATGATTAGGCCAGAGTATCTCCCAAAAAGTCTGAGGACGTCACAAGCCACGATAAGGGACTTGCAGGGGGAGGTCAGGTAGAGCAGGATATCATCGGCGTACAGGGAGACCCTGTCCTCGAAGCCTGGGGCCCAGGTTATACCATGCAGATCAGGGTGCGCGTGCAACATGGCCACGAGCGGTTCAAGAGCCAGGGCAAACAGGAGAGGTGACAAAGGACAACCCTGTCTGGTACCCCTGTGAAGGGCTAAGGACGTCGATAGACGGCCGTTCACTGAAACATTAGCCAGTGGGCTAGCGTAGAGAAGTTTCACCCAACCCACGAACACCGGACCAAAACCGAGCTTCGCCAGCACTGCCCAGAGGTAGTTCCACTCAAGAGAGTCAAAGGCCATTGTGGCATCAAGAGAGGCGAGGACTGCCGGTTCCTCAAGGGTATGGGCCCTAGCCAGGACGCCGTGGAGTCTACGCAGGTTGAGGGCAGTGTTGCGGTGAGGAATAAAGCCCGACTGGTCAGGATGCACTAAGTCGCCAATCACTCCAATCAGTCGATTGGCAAGCAGCTTGGCAAGAACCTTAGGCTCTACATTCAGGAGAGAGATGGGACGATAGGATCGACACATGTCTCTCGGCTTCCCTTCCTTGTGGATGACCACAATGGTGGCCAGCCTCTGGTCAAGGGGAAGAATTCCGGCATTGCGCGCTTCCAAAAACATAGTACGCAAAAACGGGGAAACCACGTCAGGTCGTATCTTATATAGTTCGACCGGGATGCCGTTGGGACCAGATGCCTTACCAGACCGCAACGAGCGGATCCACCCAGTGTAACTTTAATGTTCGTGTTTTTGTTTTCCTATTTGTGTGAGTTAATAAAAAGATTTTTTTTTTTTTAATAAAAAAAAAAACTCAGCTCACTTTACAGTCAGAGAATGAAGAGCAAACACCAATCCCATGTTAAAAGAATACGCAGCAAATTGTCAGAATATATGACCTGAGATTTGATCTTTGCAGTTGAAGCAGTGCAAATGTGATAAACACAGAATTTAAAGGCATTTATTGCTCGGACTTTCCCGACTCACCAAAATCTGGCTTGCGACCCCCGAGTGGGTTATAGCCCACAGTTTGGGAAAACACTGGTATCGTGTTTAACCCTGCTATCCACCCTAGATGTCCATGTAAAGTTATACTAGTCAGAACAAATGAGCACCGAACTACCAAAAGATTGGGTCCCACTAATAAAAAGTATCCATAAAAGTGCAAACCTTTCAGCTCCTAGGACAAATAGGTGAGCAAGGGGGGACCCAGGGGGAGCAGGCCTGAGCCGGTCTCCCCCTGGGTTGGTTCGCACAATAGGAACAGTCACCAGGCGCTAATTTGGGGTAATCAGGGAGATAGTGGCACGCTGGGAAGTTTATTTACAGAAGTCCGGCAGGGTCCGGAATTCACTATGCCTGAGGGTGGCAGGAGGAGAGGCATTTTGTTTTGTCTGCGGCCCCTTTTACTGCGTCACTCACCTTGCAATGGCCTTTCATTTGGGATGGCCGTGAATGCGGAAGTCAGGGAAGCCATCCGGGTACTCTCAGCGGCTGGCAGGGATGACTTGTTGCAGCCTGGGGTCCCAGGTGAGGCCTGGTTGGGGCTCGCGCACTCCAAGCTGAAGGCGGCGCGCGGTGTCTCCGACGCTGTGGCTGCCTGCATGTCTACGCCTGTGGTGTTCGACGAGAAGCGCTCTGAAGAACAGACCCCGGTCATGGCGCAGGTCGAGGCTCCGAGGCAGGACGAGCCTTTTGATACCCTCACGGCGTCCCCGGTCTCCGCCAAGGTATGTGTGGATGCGCGAGCCTCTATGGTATTGCAGCGGGCTGCGGTGGGTGGGAGAAGGGGGCGGTCTGTGGGGTGGGTTGGGAGGCTTAGGGGAGGCGCCATGGGCTGGCTTGTTTCCTCGGTTAACGGAAGCATGAAAAGTAGACAAGCAAAGAGTGCTGCGGCGGCTGCTGAAGAACATAGTCAGTTTCTGGATCTGCCCACTACTCCTGTTGCAGCGAATACAGGTTACCTGTTGCCTGGGGGAGTTAATATGGTCAATATACAAGGGCACACTTATTTACTGAGCCCTGCCCCTACCTTACCCTGTGTATATCCTCCAGCTATGAATATGGATGTTTTTAATGTGGGGACAGTGGGGGGTTTGTCTAAAGGGGGTGTTTTTTCTATTCAGAGTGGGTTTGTTTCAGGACAGGCCTCCGGTGATGAGGATGTATTGCTGCAGCCTGGTGTGCGGGGTTGTGCCGAGGCATTGCAGCTGCCTATCTGGTCTTGGAGAATAGAAGGCGCAGGAACATTGGTTTCCCAGGAGGTGGGCATGCTGCAGGATGCATGGCAGTTGGCCAGTGGGGCAATTGTGGTGAGACAACAAGGATTGACCATGGGAGGGTTGCCTCAGAAGGCAGTACAGTAGTTGGGTGGAGGTCAGTGGGTATGGGAGGGCAGTGGTGGCATGACCAGAGACAAGCACGGTGTCAGGTCTGGGGGGCTGAAGGGTCCACATGAGGTTAAGGAACAATCAGGTCACAGCGGCTTGAAAGGCAAGGTGTCAGTCTCAGCAAAGTGAAAAACGGCTTGCAAGCGGATATTGCGGACAGAGCATGCTGCGGCTCAGTCAGTGTTGTTATCTGAGGGAGGGAGATCTGGAGCCGATTTTACTTCTCATTCAGACAAAACTACAGCTATGAAAAAGTTGGACTGGAAGTTTTATGATGGAGGGGTTGGTGATGGGGAGATACTGGAGTGGAGTGGGGCAGTTTTTGGGGATGTGAAGAATCATTGGTCCTTGATGCAGAGAGTGATGACCTTGAAGAGGGGGAACTGAGAGATGGGAATTGTGGGGACAGTGGGGTGAAGTTGAAGAATTACATTGGGAAAAAGAGGGGTGTCTCTGGGCAAAACATTGTTCTTAGTTTTTTGCAGCAGTCAAGTGCGGACCGAGCAATTGTACGAGAATCTAAACATGTCAGCCATCATCTGGATGACCCTCAGGAATTTCTTAAGCGAACATCTAAGTTGCCAAAAGGTAAGGTGGACTGGTGGACGGTTTGGCAACAGGGGGGACAGTCACAGAAATCAACCAGATCCATTGGAGTTGGGGGGAGGCGTTCAGGAAGCCACAGAGGAGGAAAACGTTGCCAAAGAAGTGGTAGAGGAGGATATGAATATTCACAAAAAACTTCCTTGCATGGGGATTGGTATGCCATTGGGTTCCCATTTATCTGATAAGACCAAAAGCAAAATTTGGCGTCATGAATTTGTGGATGTTTTTAAACTTTTACATCAGGATATTCAGGCCAAAGAAGGCTCAAAGGAGGAGGAATGGGAATTGGCCAGGAGACCTAGGGTCCCTAAAACAATTGAGAAGTGGACATCTGATTTTCTTATTTATGCTAGCATCTACTGCTCAAAACATCAGGATAGAGCAGTAGAGATGTTCAAGTACATGAATATTATAAGGAAAGCTGCAGTTGACTACACCTTTGCCCTATAGATCTCAATGACTGGGGGCAATGATTTCGGTGTAGAACTTTATAGTGCTTTATTACTGTTGAGGCACTATGGACCAGGGTGAGTTCTGATTTTAATGTATTGGCCTTCCATTGGAGGTTTTGTCATACCTCACTCTCAGGTAGTCAAACTGATCCACCTGCTGGAGTTTTGTTTCACACTCGGAGAAACCCCCCTTTAAATGCTTTATTGGATTTTATGACCATGATTTTGGTTTTGGAAGTGTTTACTTCCATACCACTAATATCGAAATACTCAGCGAAACTGTTCAACAGGTTCTGAAGCCCAGATGGAGTGCCGGAAAGCGGCACGGTATCGTCCGCAAATAATAATGCAGGAATTGACAGTTCTGCAAGCCTGGGACAATCATGAACACAAGTTGATAAATGGTCCACCAAGTCATTGATGTGGAGGAAAAACAGGGTAGGCCTGGCTTGCACCATGGGTGATAGGTATACGGTCTGTGAGCTCCCCACTGGCCCGCCATCTCATTTGAGCATAGTTTCTTTCATGCAGTTTAATAAGAACACCCATAAAGCATGGTTCAAAACTCATACTAACCAAAGTGGACTGCAAATGAGGTATTATAACCAATCATAACCATAACTTACTACATATATATATTATCTGTCAATGTTTCAACAATATTTCCACAGGAACGCCATGAACATGAAGCAAGGTCCAAAACTCCCCTAAGCTACCTATTGCACCCAACAAAGTCAAAGTGACAATGGTAACAAGGGGAAGAAGAGAAACAAAACAAGGAAAAGGTAAAAGAATTAACACGTTGAAACCCAAATGGCAACATGACCCGTCAGGACAAGGCAAAAAGGCTGTTGGCAAGAGAGACGTACAGAGAACAAGTTAGCATGTGGAAAAGGTCACCTCTATCCCTTAATTCCCTCTACAATGCTGCTCCCTACCGTGAAGATTCCCTTCTTCCATACACAGTATGTAGTTGAAGTGTAGAGCTTGTGTCTGGTGCGTTATCTGGTGCTGGGAAAAGAATGAAGAACAGCTGAGCTAAGGGCTTTCTTAAAAAAGGGGTTAAATGAATACTAAATGACCTATGTAGATGCCAGAACCCACCTATAAACTAAACCTTAGCGTATGAAACTATACTCCATAGTTACTGTCATCAACAGCTCAACAAAAATAAAACCTTGATATTCAGGTAAATAACTGTCTTTTTTCTTCCCAAAAATAGGTGCCTCAAATAAGGACGAATCCATACAGCGCAGAGAACATAGGATCAGGTAAATATTAGGAAACAGATAATATGAAAATTAATGTCAGTGCAAGAGAGCTGTTACAGTATGAACCGGTAATCCAGCTTTGCACTGTACCTTTCTTTTTCTCTTTCTTAGGTAGCAGAATGGTCACCGTAGAACGCCGAGAAGATGACCTGGACTGGAGAAACTCTGCGACGAGCGCTGGACGCGGACAAGGAGCACAGTGCCCCAGAAGTGACAGGTTAGTATTATGGAAGTGCAAGACTATCCCGAAAGCAGGAACGTGAAGTGTCACTGCTCGAGGGAAGCTGGGATTTGACTTGGCTGACCGCCCCCCCACATGCGGGAGTGCAGCCATAGTTGTAGTTCGCCGGTCCCGGGGGAAACATCAATCATGACAGTACACCCCCCCATGGACCCCCTACTGGCTTGGGTTTATCAGGATGTCACCTGTGAAACAAACGCAACAACCGAGGGGTGTCTACCTGACTGACTGGCTCCCAAGTACGTTCCTCAACACTGTAACCTTTCCAGTGTACCAAATACTGGACCCTGCGTCTCACTCTGCCTGAATCAATGATTGCCTAGACTTCATATTCTGGTTAATTGTCCACCATCACAGGAGCTAGGACATCAGGGAGACGTGTGCCCAGTTCTACCGGTTTCAGAAGAGAATCCTGAAATACTGGATAGATCTTCATCGAAACAGGAAGGTTCAACTTCATAGCGACAGGGTTCACTACCTTACATATCCTGTATGGGCCTATATACCGATGTTTGAATTTGTAAGACCCTCTCAATGCTAGATTCTTAGTGGACAGCCAAACCTAGTCCCCTTGCTTGTATCCAGGCTCTGTGCATCTGTGAGAATCTGCCCCTCTTTTATAGCTTGCCTTAGCTCTAGCTAGGTTCACCTGTGCTATCTTGTGTATGTCTTGTATCTCTTTTACACAGTCTGCAGCTGCAGGAGTAGAACAAAAGGAGGAAAGCGGAGATAGTATGGTTTGTGGGTGAAAACCGTAAGTACAATAAAAAGGGGAGTAAGCAGTGGAAGTTAGGCAACTATTATTACATAAAAACTCAGCAATCCATACCATCTCATCCCACTCGGAAAGAGAGTGTAAGACTTGGCACCTGACATACTGTTCAAAACATTGGTTTACTCTCTCGGCTTGGCCGTCTGTCTGAGAGTGGTAACTCGAGGATAATCATACGTCTATCTGCAATACGGCTCCCAACCCCCTCTAAAATCTAGAGATGAATTAAGCCCCCCCTGTCTGACACCAGTATGGAGGGGAGGCCATGTAAGCGTACAATGTGTTGAACAAATACAGAGGCTAACACTTGAGATGTGGGGAGAGTCTTCAATGGGATGAAATGGGCCATTGTAGTTAATAAGTCTACTACAACGAGAAGGGTAGTGCTCCCTTGTGCAGTATTTGGTAAATCCACTATAAAGTCTAAATATACTGAATGCCAGGGGCTAGGCGGTGTTGGTAAAGGCTGTGGCAACCCAGCGGGAAGCTGGTGGGAAGCTTTCTCCTAGGCACACACATGACATGTCTGAATATAGTTTTTTGTATCCCTCCCCATGCTAGGCCCCTAAAAGTGTATTTTTAGTAACTCCAGTGTCTTCTTGTACCCTGTATGTCCAGCGAGAGGATGAGTGTGACTCCACTCTAAAACCTGTAACCTCAACTCGTGGGTGGGGAGTACTAAACCCCCTTGGAAGTAGAACAGGTCTTTAGCTTGAGTGACTTCTTGGGTACTGACTGTTTCCTTCATAGCTGAGGATGCTTGTTTTTCCTTAACAGTTCATAAGAATTCATTTTCTGAATACAGGGCACCGATTATTCTCTCTCTGGCTATTATGGGGCTGGAACTCTGTTGAAGCGTTATCCCAACAGTGGGCAATGTCACCTAGCTACACTCAAGAATACTTTTCAATAAAGGTAATCCAATAAAAAAAAATCAAAATATGCTTCTTTATTTTTGTTCTTGTTTTATTGTTATATTTAGTTATTTTCATCATAATCATTTCCTTGTATGCCCAATGCATTTCGGGACTTGCCCTTCTTCAGGGGACTTTATATATCTATAACAAGTGGAATACACAACAAATTAAGTAACCATAACAACAAGTTAACATGACAACAATGTCTCTAAATGTCCATGATTTTATCTCCGTGAAACCAATTGCTTTGTAAAAGAGTGCTGTTCAATAAAGTTGGACCTGTTTGTCATTGCTTACATTGATGACCTCTTGATTTACTCCCCATCCCAGCAAGAACATGAGATTCATATATTGTAAGTTTGAAAAATGGTGTTTTCATACTCAGGAGGTAAGCTTTCTTGGATTCGTGGTGACACCACAGGGGATCAGCATGGACCCACAGAAAGTCGAAGCCTTCACTTGCTGGCTGGCAAGCTCCACAAATGGTTAAAGAGATCCAGAGTTTCCCTGGCTTTTCCAACTTTTACCGACGCTTTATTAGCAATTTTTCTGATTTGGCTTCACCTATAACCAAGCTTTTGAAAAAAGGGGTTATGTTTCAATGGACTACTGAGGCAGAGAAGGCCTTTATCACACTGAAGGAAACTATTACTCAGGTGCTTATACTAAGACATCCAGATCCTTCCTGACCCTTTGTGGTGGAGGCTGATGCCTCTCATGTGGCTGTCAGAGGGGTTCTTTCTCAGACTGATCCCAGTACAGGACGCCTTCATCCCATAGCATACTACTCACCGAAACTAACTCCAGCTGAACTGAATTATACTATAGGCGACAAGGAATTATTAGCCATCAAAAGAGTATTTGAGGAATGGAGACAATACCTGTTAGGAGCCAATCATAGGATAACTGTTCTCACAGATTATCACAATCTGCAATTTCTGAAATGTAAATGTAATGTAAATGTAAATTGATACTTGTATAGCGCACTACTCACCCGCAAGGGTCTCAAGGTGCTTGTACGAATACCGCTGTGGAACCCATCCTGGCTTTCCCTGTGAGGCGTCCACTCCTGGGCACCCCCAAGGTGGAGGCCAGGCATCCTTAGCGTTGTGGGGGCCGTTGTGGAGATTAAGCTATCCCGTAATTCCCTCTCTGATACTGCTCCCTACCTTGAAGATTCCCTTCTTCCATACACTTTAGGTAGTTGCAGTGTAGGGCTGAGAAAAGAATGAAGAACAGCTAAGCTAAGGGCTTACTTAAAAAAAGGGGTTACATTAATACTAAATGACCTATGTAGATGCTAGAACCCACCTATAAACCAAACCTTAGCGTATGAAACTATTCTCCAAAGTTACTCTCATCAACAGCTCAACAAAAATAAAACCATGATATTCAGGTAAATAACTGTCTTTTTTCTTCCCAAAAATAGGTGCATCAAATAAGGACGGATCCCCACAGCGCAGAGAACATAGGATTAGATAAATATTAGGAAACAGATGATATGAAAATGAATATCAGTGCGTGAGCATTGTTACCGTATCAACCGATAATGCAGCTTTGCTTTGTGCTTTTCTTTTTCTCTTTCTTAGGTAGCAGGATGGTCACTGTGGAATGCTGGGAAGACGACCCGGATCGGAGAAATGCTGCGACAAATGCTGGACACGGACGAGGAGCACAGCGCCCCGGAAGTGACAGGTTAGTATTACGGAAGTGCAAGACTATCCCGAAAGCAGGAACGTGAAGCGTCACTGCTTGAGGGAAGCTGGGTTTTGACTTGGCTGACTGGACCCCGCGCATGCACGCCCACGGGCGGTGGCCATATTTGTAGATCGCCGGGCCCAGGGGAAACGGCAATCATGAGAGTACTCCGTGGAGTTTACCACTGTGTAGTTATAGTTACGATCGAGTTTCCATGGGAAATTTTGTGTTGCTAATAACTTTGGCACCATTTGACAAATCTATTGTAGAGGTTCCCAAACTTTTATAGAATCGCGACCCATGAAAAACATTCGCAACCCACCTACATTTGATGAATCTCCACGAAACATTCCATAGAAATGTTGCTTTTTTGACTAGTTTGGGCATGGAAAGTTTCAGGATGATCAGTCAAGTGGGGGCTGAGAAAATGGGGGACACATTCAGTTTTCCATGGGGGGCATAGACCCAACTATAACCCAAACATCTGAACTGATTTGCACCAAATTTGGCAAAAAAAGGTAGATCTTGGTCCACAAAGAATACTTTTTGTGATTTGGTGTAAATCTGTTCAGTGGTTTGTGAGCAATTAATGCACACAAATTGTATATCTAGGGGTGCTGAGCCTCTGCAGATTGAACAGTTCTCTTGTTGAGATCTGACTGGCTGCCACCACATACACCAAGAAGTGGAGGCAGCCATCTTAGGACTTGGGACTCAGTCCAAGTCCTAAGAAGCACAAAAAAGACATAGGCAGGAGGGTAGTGGTGTCTTGACCCCATATGCCTGGGATGAAAACAACACCAGCAACCTTGCGACTTACTTGGGAGCACTTCTGAGGTTTCAGCGATCATCTTGCCCTCTGCCCTTGGGTCCCACTGTTGCCGCCGCCGCCGCCGCAGCTCGCCGCACCCGCGGAGCGGGTGCCGCTTCGCGGCTCTCAGTGAGGGGCGCTGCTGCTGAGGCGCTAGAAACCGGGAGGAGCCAAAAAACACCAACGGCACGTGCAGCAGGGACTCGGAAGTCCAGGAGTCCCTGCGGTCCACAGGTGCGCACGGATGCGCCCACTGCCAGACACGCCCCCCGCCTGGCCAGAGTTAAAAGGCGTGTGCTACGCTCACTGTTTGGGACACCAGCAACCTTGCGACTTACTTGGGAGCACTTCTGAAGGAGGTTTCAGCGATCATCTTGCCCTCTGCCCTTGGGTCCCACTGTTGCCGCCGCCGCAGCTCGCCGCACCCGCTCCGCGGGTGCCGCTTCGCGGCTCTCAGTGAGGGGCGCTGCTGCTGAGGCGCTAGAAACCGGGAGGAGCCAAAAAACACCAACGGCGCGTGCAGCAGGGACTCGGAAGTCCAGGAGTCCCTGCGGTCCACAGGTGCGCACGGACGTGCCCACTGCCAGACACGTCCCCCGCTTGCAACGTCCCTATTTTACAATCTGCACAACGCACAGCGGGACGCGAGCGGGACGCCGAGCGAAGCCCAAGCAAAGGGCGGGCAGTCTGTGGCAGTCAGGGGCAGACAGAGGCTGGGCTGGGCCACGTCTCTTCCATCCAGCCCTGGGCCCTGGTGGGTTGCGTGTGACTCCCTAAGGTGTACCTCTTACCATGGCAACATGGTCTGGTAAATTACTTAGGAGTGAGGGCGAAAGGGGAGCTGCTGTTGGGAGCCCAGTGATTGGAACTATGGACCGTTTCATAACCAGAGTGGCGGCGGTCATTGAAAAGGAGATCGCCATGTCCGAACGCCGTCTCTCCGAGGTCTATCTCCCTTCTAGACGCTCCTCACTGGGGGCTGCAGCCCAGGCCTTGTCACCGGCCTTTGAGCGGGTCCAATCTGCTCCCCATGTTGTCCCGGACGGCCCTGTAGACCCCCCCCAGATGGTAGAAATAGAGAAAAATATTGATAGGTTGGAACATTTGGCTGCGCTTCTTCCTAGTGGCGTTGTGGAAGAGGGTGGCACAAGTACGTCACATTCACCTGCACCCCCAAATAAAGGTACAACTCAAATATTATTGCCAACTCCACCTGTTCCCAACACAGTAAACCTAGCTGGGGCGCCATCTGTGAAAGACTCAAGTGGGCAGAGTAAAAGGGCCAAAAACAAAAAGGCAGCTAGCTCTAGTAAGGGTAGGCTGGTGAGACAGGCCGCGCTCTACAAGCGACCGAGAAAGTCTTTTGGGCAGGGCGGGAAAGAGGCAAAGGGGCCGGTCCCAGAGGATAAGGCTGGGGTGGAGGGGGGTTCTGTGGACACACCCACGGGTTATAATAACTGTCCGTCCCCTAGTACTAGTGCTCTTAATATCCCCGCATTTATTGACCCTAAGACTATTGACAGCATATTGGAGAGGGTAAATAGTCTCTTGATGCCCCTGGTGTCCCAGGTTAAGGGTGTGGGGGCTAGAATAGATAAACTAGAGCAATCTACCCTCAATGGCTTTTTCTCACTTAAATCTACAATTAAACAGCATAAATGAGTGAGTGAGAACCAGGCCATGGGACTAGAGGGGAGTGTGCCCCCAGTAGCTTCCTTGCCACTACAGGTGGACCCTAATCCCCCAAATAGGACAAATAAGGTTGATACTAACAGAGTGCAAGCTCCAGTACCTATAATTCCTCCCCCACCAAAAGTAGGGCCCCAACACAAGGGAACGGTAACATCCTCTGAGGTTGCCAAAATTACACCAAAACTAACACCACAATTGCAGCCCCAGGCAAGCAGAGGGATGGTAAAAGTTAGCCAAGCCCCTGGTACACAAGACAAAGGCAAGGGAGCAGCGACAGAAATGGTCGCCAAAACTGCCCCTCAACCTGTAGTCCCAGTTGTTACCACAGTGGCCCCCCGCAAATTCCCACGGCGGATCCCCCCCATAAATCTCCCACCAGATTGCCACCCTTTTGTTGCCGTACTAGGAAACGTCCCTCCACTGAAGGAAGACCAGTTGGAGAATCACCAGTCACTTAAGAATAAGTGTATCCACTGGCTAAAGTCAAATAAGCCAATCCCGACTGGTGTGGATGGGCTAATTTTAAGTGTCCGCAGAGTAGGGTGGGTAGGCCAAGGAAAAAAAACACAGGAGGGGGATTGTGTAATAATAAACTTTCAAGATCCCTGAGTAGTGAGCACCATCTGTGGCCCTATAAAAAGCATGGATGCGGTAGGGGTTAAACTAGTGGATCTAACCTTTTTTTACCCCAGGCCAATTGTCATGTCGCCTTGGTCGGGCCCTAGCACATCTGGCTTAGGTCAAAACCGGGGCCCACGCTGGGCTGCGGGCCTAGGGTACAACGGGCTGAACCCCCCGTGGGGGCCAGGGAGTTGTTGACTGGAGGGGCCCGATAGAAGGAAATTGCTGTTTCAGATATGGTAATTGGCAATAGAATAGGCTCAATGACAGCACCACCACCCCGAATAGTCTCACCTTTAACAACAAGCGACAGTGGGTTGGCAGACTCTCTGCCCATTCCTTTGGATTGTAACTCGCATGTTCCTCCTGTGAGGCCTGCGGACAGTAGTGTTCTCGCGGTCAGCGACACATCAGCTGTGACGGACCGTGTTTTCAAGGTTTTCAGCTGGAATGTCGCAGGGATCGCGAGAAAGTTGGCCCTCCCAGACTGGAATGCTTTGGTTGATGAGCACGCCATATGCATCTTCCAGGAGACCTGGAGTTTGGAGCCGGTACATAGGGTGGGTTTCTCCTCCTACTTCGTGCCTGCACTAATCTCGGAATCAGGGAGAGGACGCCCCTCGGGTGGCCTGCTCATATGGGTCGCAGCTTCCCTAGACAGTATAGAGGAGTCTCAGACAGGCTGTCCAGATATTCAAAATATCATTCTAAGAGATTCCAGGGGTCGAACAATACTGAATATTTATAACGTGTACGCCAGAGGGACTAAGGGCGGGAGGAAGTCCACTGTATTATCTCTTCTGGAGAGCCTTTTGAGCACAACTTTACATAAGTTGTGTATCCTGGTCGCGGGAGACATGAACTGCACGTTCGAGCCTTTGGGCTCAGATGTTGCCCTAGACCAGGATGAGGAGGATGCTAAGATAGGGATCCCAGCCCTGGAGATTCCACCCGTTAGGAGATGGTCAGAGGTGGCGTTACAGTTATATACCCTGAGTCTTGAATCAAATCTAAGGGCAGTGAATGGAAGGACAAATTCAGATAGGGGGGGGGGGGCTCATACCTATAATAGACCAGGACACACTTCTAGAATCGACTATATCTTATTAGATATATGTCTGTGGAGCCAGGTGAGGGACATGGTTGTGGTCCCGACGATCGAAAGCGATCACAACCTACTTTCCTTGACCATGGCCCAGTGGTGGTGTTTTCCTAAGAAGGGCCCCATTAACCCCACATTAGCTCCCCCTGATGAGTCGGTAGTCTCTCTCTGTGGAAGGCGTCTAAAATGGGCTAAATTGGTCCTCTCGGAGGAAAGGGTTGGAAAAATAACAACCCTTTTAGATCAAGCACTGCTAAACCTGGGGTCCCTCCCGGAAGGGGTGGGTAGGGCTTCCGGGGTCTTTGTCTCCTTAGCAGAGGCTCTGACTAATGTGTTTACCATCCCCTCGTGTAAGGCAGGGAATAAAAGAGGTGTAAAGCAAGGTAACGGTTGATACACACAAATATGTAGGGTACACAAATCAAGACTTGTAGAGGCAGTGAAACTGAAATCCCACCGTGATATACTGGAAGCAAGGAAGGCTTATAATAGATCCCTTGAATCTGCTAAGAAGGAGTGGGAAGAGAAATTTTGGGAGGACCTACTCCTTGCTAGCAAAAGCAAAGACTCAAGGGGTTTTTGGAACCTTGTAGGCTCCCGGAACAGGCCCGATGAAGCTATGAGACCCTGTAATATCCCCCCACAAAGCTGGGTAAAACACTTTGGGGCTTTATACCTCCCGGCGGATGGGGAACTAAATGTCAGGGTGATCCCCCCACTAGTATCTGAACCTCACGGCTATAATATCTTTACACCTTTAGAGATCGAAAAGGTAATTAGGTGGGTAGCCCCCCGGAAGGCAGCAGGCCCAGATGGCTTACCGGGGATCTCATGCGGGCACATCCAGTGGCGTGGGGAAGGGTTATTGCAGCACTCCTCAATGATATTATGAAGGGGGGGCCAGTGCCCGACTCCTGGAAAGGGGCGGTGGTGGTCCCAATTTATAAAAAAGGTTGCAGAGAAAATCCGGGGAACTACCGGCCCATAAGTCTCATTGACTCCACCCAAAAGATAGCAGGTAAAGCTATACTTGGTAGGATTCTCCATTGGGCGGAGGAAAATAAAATATTATCAGACTTCCAGGCAGGGTTTTGGGCAGGAATGGGGACGATAGAGCAGGTGTTCAGGCTAGCACTCCTTGGCTGGAAGGTGGTGGAGCTAGGCAAGGGCAGTCTATACTTGGCTTTTATAGATCTGAGGACTGCCTTTGACCTAGTTCCTCGGGAGGAGTTATGGAGGGTGCTTTATGGGCTGGGATTGCCTCCTTACATCTTGTCCCTCCTTATTAGCCTTCACGCCCACACCTTCGCCCAAGTTCGCTGGGGGAGAAATGGAGAGTTAACTGAGAAAATCCCAGTGTCTAGGGGTGTGAGACAGGGATGCGTCCTAGTGCCCACCCTCTTCTCACTATATGTTAATGGGGTGGTGGAATATCTCCAGCAAGAACCAGCCGACGCTCCTTGTCTCGGGGGAGTGCGGATTCCAACCCTACTTTTTGCGGACGATACGCTCTTGATTTCCAGGACTCCGCAAGGCCTCCAGAAGTTGCTAACTCGTTTCCAGAACTTTTGTGTTTCAAGGGGCTTGGTAATCAACGTGGATAAAACCAAGTTTCTAATTCTAAACCCTCCAAGGAAACTGGGCCGCCCACCTATTCTCAACTCCGTTCCCTTGGAGAAAGTATCCGAATTTGATTACCTTGGAATACGGATTACGGATAGCATGAACTGGTCACCTCACATTGCCAAGATGGTCTTGAACCACAAGAGAGTAGGAGGTGCCCTTCTGAGGGAATTCCGGGCATCACCGAGGAGGTCACTTGCCCCAGCAATTGACATCTACAAGGCTAAGGGAGTAACATCAGCCTTGTATGGGACGGAGCTGTGGGGGCATTGCTGCCTGGATTCCCTGGCAACAGCAGAGAGCAAGCTTTTGAAATCTTTAATCGCCATCCCTCCGAGCACTCCAACAGTGCCTGTGCTGTTGGACACAGGTTGTAAGAATATCAAAGACCAAGCCCGTCTTCGTCCACTTCTCTTATGGGCACGTATTTGGAGGGGTGAAGAGCTAAAATCTTATGCTGAAGGGTTGGCGGAGATAATGAGCCTGGGAGGTTGGGCGAAGATTAAGTGGCTGAGAGACACCAAAAAGCTTTTGGAGGAACTTGGGCTGGGGGATTGTTGGTCATCAAGAACGGCTCCACCAAAAGACGTTCTGAAAAGATTATACTGGAATTGGGTTGCAGACCAGCTAGTTATACATTCTGGTCATTGTAAATCTACAGCTGCCTTTTTAACAATAATAGATGTAGTAGTTTACGAACCCTACCTGGACCTAATTGCCCTTCCAGCTGATCGAGCACTGTATTTTAAATTCAGAGTGGGCTCCCTTCCAGTTGGGGCCCTAGTGTCAAAGTGGAAATCAGGTGCCCACACGTCCCCTTTTTGTGCCCGTTGCCCCACTAGGACAGAGTCTATTCCGCATATCCTGTTCGAATGTCCGGACTATGCTAAACCCAGGATTTTCTGGCTCAAACCCCTCTGCCGCAAAATGGGTACGCGTAGTTATCTGGTAGCCCTTCGCATCCTAATGACGGACACTTCCCCCCCCATTGTTTGTGGTGAAGCCAAATATTTAAAGCATTTCTGGTTGATGCGATGCAAGAGATTGTCAATAGCGGTTTAATTCGTTTTAGCTAATTTATTCTGGCATCACATGTCTTTTTATCTCTCTTAAATGTACATTCAATATTGCTTCTTAAAAATGTTTTTTTCTAGTTTTGTAAATGCTGTATTTTGTGTACGCTTACAAGATATCTTGCATATCGAATAAAAGCTTCAACCAAAAAAAGAAAACAACTTTTTCTTTAAACTTTTACCATGAATTTGCAGAAATTCAACACATTTCTGGCAATAAAAATAAAACATAGGCGCCCGAGCCTTTAAAAAAAGTACCACCATGGGTGAGCCAGGACCTGGGATGGTGCTGCTAGTAATAGTTAAGGGGAGGGAGCACATGACCCCTCTCCCTCAGCCTCAGAAGACCGGGGAACCTCATCCCCAGGGCTGCCATTTCTATAAAGGGGAGGGCAGTCCTCCCCCCATCCCCTAGCCTAAAAAAGTCATGCAGAACCCATCTCCCGGCACTGAGTAATTATTAAAGGGAGAGGGCCCTTCGCCCCCCTCCCTGAGCCTAATTAGGCCACAGGACCCCATGCACCACAGTTGAAATGTAAATAAAAGGGGAGGGGGTGGCTCGGATCCCCCTCCCTGAGCCTTAAATAGACCCTGGGAACTTATCCCCCAGGGCCATTACTTTACCCTCCCTGAGCCTCTAAAGGCCTTCGGGACCCTATCCACTGAGGTCGGCTCACCCCTGGGGACACAGTGTTTTCGCTGCCTGCACTAACATGTGTTTACTCCTGTCTGGCAGGAGCATTTTAAAATTTCCCACCATATAACAGCAAACACTAACTATGCTCCCAACCTGCGGGAGTTTTAAAAATGCTGCAGGCTGGGAGCAGACTTGTGTTCTTTTTCCATACCTGCACTCCTGCGAGCAGGGCAAAAAAACACATATTGCTCTCGCATGTAGGGAGCATGTAAAAAGCAGCCCGAAAGATTGCGTCCTGGAGCCTATAAAGGCCTGGAAAGGGGATGCGTGTGGCACCCTCCCCTTTTATTTACATTTCAGCCATGGGGGATGTGGTCCGTGGGGCTAATTAGTCTCAGGGAGAGGGTGGCATCCCCCTTCCTATATTAGTTACTTGGCCCCAGAGGTTGGGGTATCGGGCCTAATTAGACTTGAACCCACCTCCCTTTAGCTACTTCCTTGTACGTGGCACCAGGGCACCTTCCTTTTAAAAGAACATGCACCCCGTGGGGATGGTGTCATTCCCCCTCCCCAGTTTAATGGCATTTGGCCTTGGGGCATTCGTTCCCCGGGGTCTAATAAGGGTCTGGAGGCATATGGTCCCCTCCCCTTTTCTATTTACTTTTAAATAATGAAGATTGCTGCGGTATGCTTGCAGAGATTCTGTACGTTGTGACAGTCTCCCAACATGAAGTTTGCTGTAAAAATGTGCTTTTCCTGCCCACACATGGGAGACTCGATGTATCCATCTGGCCTTCCATTCCGACCTTGAAAGCAGAGTTCAACAAGATGAGCAGAATAAGGTCTCTATTGTCCCAGAAGGAAGTCCCCCTTACATCTTCTCATGAAACATTTGTCCTTCACGTAGCAAACACCCGCACCGAGGTGCGTGCACTTTTAAATACTGATCTCCCACTTCATTTTGGAGCTTTGATTCACACTATATTCAATGCCTTGTCCACCGCAGGCTTGGCGCATTTTTTTTAAATTGTGGGCTCCGGTCTGGCGGTCACATCCTGTATATTTAACTTTGCGGCGGGTGCTGCTTGATGCAGCACCCGCCACTATGTTAAAAATGCATGAAATGCATTTACATGCACAAAGCGGCAGGCACAGCGCGGTGCCTGCTGCTTTGTGCATGTAAATGCAGGGGGGTACCATAGGTACCCCCATGTGCACCCCCACCCCCCCTTCACCCTGGGGGCCCGCAAGGGGCTCCCAGAAGCAAAGTTCCACATGCTTTTCCACGGCAGAAAAGCTGCCGCGGAAAAGCATGTTCCAACACACATCCTAATTAGGATGACGGTGTCTTGCAGACACCGCCACCAAATAGCGCCCAACAACCCGCGGATCAGCGGCGGACTGACCTGCCATCCGCCGCTGTTCCCACGACCATCCCACTGCCATCCTAATCTGGCGGTGGGTGTTTCCTGTGGCCGCGGCGGTGAATCCGCATCCTCCGGGAAGGCGGTGGCTTCCGCCGCCCCGGAGGATGCGGATTCACCACCAAACCGAATGGGGCCCTATATTTGGTGTGATACCGGCGTTTTTTCATTCTATTTTTTCCAGCATCTTCGGCAGATTACGGCGGATTACCATTAATTCTTGCCTTGGCTGCCGGTGTACTGCTGTTGATTTGCTTGCTCAAAAATGGCTGTACAAGACAGCCTGCCCCGGCTGTTCCAGCTGCGCAACCGAATGCTTGAATATGAAGGAACGCTACCTCTGGCCACCTTGAGTGTAGTTTATGGATTATCCTTCTGGTTCTCATACTTTACTTGCCTGCAACCTGTTTTCCATTGCCTGGATTGCTGTTTTGAGTGGGATCTGGATTTATGTCTCTGCAATACGGTGTCTCCTGCCCCTGATTATGATCGACTGATGAGTCCCTTAGTGGCTCATGAGTTGGACTGTTCTGGTGTCGGGATTATGGCCTGCTCAGCAGCGCATGGAGTTCTAGGGAATTGGAATATATGTGTGGCTACACATGACTTCCCGGCATGAAGTTACATCAAAGAACACGCAGGTTGCCCACTGATGTGCGAGAGGCTCCAGCTATCGAAGAACATGTATGTTCCTTCAGTTTAATAAATTGGATGGCTGAATTATTTTCTGGTGATAACAATGACTTCTTCTTGGAGGCTGTTGCAACATACTGTGCCTATACGCTGATGGATTAAATTGGCACACGTCCATCAACTCCGCGTAGAGTACTCAATAAAAAATTGTTACTGTTTTTTTCTCCCCTTGAAGGCTGTAGGCCGCCCTTTCCGGGTTTTTTACTTTTTCTTACTACTTCGAGCTTATCACTTCCAATTATCCAGTTTGGCAAACTTTGAGCTTGGTTCTGTCTCACTCGAACTTGAACTCTGCATTCCTAAATTGCTTCCCTTTTTGTATGTGGTCTGATCAGGGGAGGGTGTAGTGTAGCCAGGGCCCTGCTTGCACACATTGCTATGTTAGCATAAGCCTATTAGAAGTTTAAACACCATTTTGCCACTTTGCAGCTGTTGCACACGACACTATATGTAACTGTTGTTGTAAGTTAAACTGCTTGATTTAACTCACTTGAGAACGGTCTATTTTTCACATCTCTAGACTTACACCGCGACCTTAGTCTGTATACTGCGTGCAGAACCCTTTAAGGTCATAATTACAATGTATGCTGTGATTCAGGTTGATCAGCCCACGCGCTAGACACAACACGCACACAGCTGCGACCAACTGAAATTCTAGTGCCTTTAATATTGCACTGCATGCATGATCTGGGCACTTGGAGAAAAAACCTTTCCAGTGGCAGAGAGCTTTGCTGATCCTGAGATGTGATTTACCTCTTCTAATCTTGGAGGTATGTGGTTCCCCATTCAAGCCAAGAGAGCTTCTATTATTATAAAACCTAGTTCCTAGTAGGGGAGGGTGATTCACAAGGTGCTATACAACTTGTTTCCACTTTCATTGTAACATGATTTCTCCTTTTGTGTTTTATGGAATTGCAATAATGCTGATTGTTTTATTTCTAATCATATGCCTGCGTATGTTAGCCAAAATACTGCATCTTAGAGCACATAGTTAAAAATAAACATTTTAAACTTTTCAGTGTCTCTGATTACTCACGTTGTGGACTGGTATGAAAATAAAAACGAAAGAGTGTTCTTGATTCCCACCATTCCTGAGAGTACCCTAAGTCGCATGTTCTAATCATTGATAGCTTCGCTATAGGACGGAGAGCTAATGAGACACTGATGCTAGTTGGATAGGGGTTCTGGTTACTGAGGTGAGTTTTTTGGTACACCACAATTCACTGAGGTCCTGGTTTCCTGTGCATAGTTCTGTGCATGAGCAGAATCCCCACAACAACACACATACAGAGACAGACACACATACATATATATACATACACACACACACACATATATTTAAAAAAAAGTGTTGGCCCCAGGCGAAGTTCCCTCTTCAAAACTGGCCATTTATTTACTCCCTCCGACTCTACACATCATTGTCCTCAGGTGAGTGAAAACAGCTAGAACAGAGAATCATGGGATTGGTAGTTCTATCTTACCCCCTTCTCTTTTTTTTTAGGTTTTTGTTTGGGACTCTGAGTCTGAGTTCCAAGATAGCTGCCAACACTTCCTGGTGAAGTGCTGGTTGCCAATCAGATCACTGCACAAGATTGGGAGGGTTCACGCCTCTAGATATATAAAATTAGATGTTTTAATAACTTTAAAACTACTAAGGGTATAGTATGGTAAGGGTATATTTAGATTTCAGGGGTGAGTCGGAGCATGGAGTATTAAGGATATTTTTACAGTTTAGTGGTGGGTAAGGGTATTGGGGATAAGGGTATTTTTCAGGGTTTAGGTGTGGGTAAGGGTATCAGGTTGTAAGGGTATTTTAGGGTTATGGGGTGGGTAGTGATATAGGGTGGTAAGGGTATCTTATGATTTAAGGGTAGGTAAAGACATAGGGTAGTAAGGGATTTTTGAGGGTTATGGGGTAGGTAGGTGTATAGGGTGGTAATGGTATTTTTAAGGTTTAGGGTGGGTAGGGGCATGGACTATTAAGGGTATTTTTAGGGTTATGGAGTGGGTAAGGGCATAGGGTTGTAAGGGGTTTTTATGATTAAGGTGTTGGTGGGGTATAGGGTGGTAAGGTTATTTTAGGGACAGGTAAGGGCATACAGTCGTAAGTTTTTTTAGGGTTTAGGGTGGGTTGGGGTCTAGGGTGGTAAGGGCATTTTAGGATGTAAGGGTAGGTAAGAGCATATGGTAGTAAGGGATTAGGGGGAGTTAGGGGAATAGGGTGATAAGGGTGTATTTAGGGTTTAGGAGTGGTAGGGGCATGGAATTAATGGTATTTTAGGGTTTAGGGGTGGGAAAGGTATCAGGATGTAAGGGTATTTTAGGATTTAGGAGTGGATAGGGGCATATGGTGGTAGTGTATTTTTGGGGTTTAGAGATGGGAAGGGTATTGGGTTGTAAAGGTGATTTTATGGTTTAGGGGTGGGTAAGGGTATTAGGTGATAAGGTCATTTTTAGAGTTTAGGGAAGAGTAAGGTAATTGGGTTGTAATGGTATTTTATGGTTTAGGGATGGGGAGGTATAGGGTGGTAAAAGTATTTTAAAGTTTAGGGGTGGGTAGCGGCATAGAATGGTAAGAGTATTTTTAAGGGTTAGGAGTGAGTAGGGCATAGGGTGGTAAAGGTAATTTTTTAAAGTTTTTGGGTGAGTAGGGGCATAGGGTGGTAAGAGTATTTAATAAAGGGGGATTCAGGAGTTGTTCCCCAAAATAACTATTTATATATATATATCGCATACCTTATTTAGACTTACATGCGTGGTAAAGGCATATGTGTGGTAAAGACATGTGTTGTAAAAAATGCATGGTAAAGGCATGCACTGTAATGTAACACAACCATACAAAATAGGTCTATATATGGCGAAGTGTTCTTAAACATAGAACATTTAGAGGAAACAATTGCTAAAGGATTTGTTTGCTCTTATTTAACTTGGGCAAGAAGTAGATAGTTGCCATTATAGAATTATAGAATTCTTTGGTACTAGCAATCAGAACTTATCTTCATCCAATAATACTCAATCTTTCCAATTTTTCAGTTTAACTCCAAACCAGTTTTACAATTCTTTTAACTGTTTTTCATGTACTCTTTCATTCTCTGTGTCTGCTAGTTGTTTTAATGGTTCCTATGTGTATTGTGTTTATCGAGAATCACTACATTTCCTCCATTGTCCAATTTCTTTATCTCGATCGAGGGTTTTTCTTTTAGTTTTATCAAGACCTTCTCTTTCCTTTTAGAAGTGATCCAGACTTAGTTCGCTGCAGGTGTCACATCCTTGTCTTCATCTGGAGCAGGGGCGATAGACACCATGGCCAGTACCTTCTCAGAGTCTGCTCTAATTTGCTTACTACCTGGTTTTAGCCTTGGAAAAACCAAGAGGATCCCAGTTTACCCCTGAGACTGAAGTGCGATTTGTGCTCTGGTAAACTTAGCTGATGTGATCCAAGCCATGTAGACTTCTATTCAAGGTACTAAACTAGAGGCCATCAAATCAGTCCTACAATCCTCTGTGTCTCTCAGGGCAGAACCTTCCTCCAGTTAATACTAGCTTCCAACACAAAACCTGATTGTGTTCTTCCGAACATCTGGGTCCCTTTTCCAAACGTCCTTTACTAGTAGACTGAGGTCAGCAGGATCCTCCTGGGTCCCTTCAACCATAGTTAACACACTTGCTAATATGTGTGCAGCTCCCAGAGGGTCTTTCACATGACAGTCAGTTTGTCTTGGAATTTCCCCTTTATGACACTTATCACAAGTATTCACCTTGGGCTTGGAAGAACCTTCCTGTCCTATTTTCTCCTTGTGTGCTTGGCTTGGAACCCAATGTCCTTGCTGCAAGTGTTCCTCCTTGGACTCTTAGGAATTGCCCTGACCCCTTCCCTTTGGTTTGAAACGATCCTGTGGACAGTTACTCTCGCCCTTTGGCTTAGAGTAATGCTTCTTCAGCCCTTTGTCATCACTGTTAGCTAACCAGTTATTTGCTAACACTGTAAGTGTGTCCGGCCCTACTGTTTAAACAGAACACCATCCGCTCTCTTACTTTCTCTAAAACTCTAAAGAGATTGAGCTGGCTGGACAGTTATTAAAGTGCTGCTTTAGACACATAATTCAAAGCCTGCACTCTACAAATAATGTCAAACCTCACATGCCATTCCAAAAATACCTCCCACCACATGTGCAAAAGCTGTTTTGGAACCTTGGAACTCTGATAGAGTTGGATTCGTTTTTCCCAGATGCAGCTCTCTCTGATGTCTTCCTGAGATTCCTTTTCTCCAAAGCTGTCCATTCTCTCTCTCCAATTCTCTGAAAGCTGTACTCTCTCTCCAATTATCTCTCCTTTTTTGTCATTCCCTCTCCTGCGCCTCATGATCCTGTTTTTTCCACTCATGACCCCATTGTTCATGCCACTCCTTCCGCTTGTCCTCTTGTTCCTGGAAAGCTAATCTCAACTTTTCTTCCTGAACTCCCTTTGCTTCTCCTGTTCCTCAGCCTTACCTTTTAGGAAAGCCAACTATAAGTTTGAGGTCTCAGTTTAAGTTAACCCGCTCAAGCAAATGAATTGTGGAGGTAGTGACTATGGTACTATTCAAAACATTGTGTGTCTCGGGAATGCCTGTGCAAAGGGTCTAAGAGTTTGTACTTTTATCAATGTCCAAATGTCCCTTTGACACTTCTCTTTATCATGCTCTACTACAGTGGTGTCTAGCCATGTCTCAAATCCCAAGCCCCCACGGTACGACTATATTAAAACTCATGCTTGGAGGGTCATAGTTTTTGTACGTTCTCTTTTCCTCTAAGCATTAGTTTATTTCTCATCTCAGTCAAATTCAAAGCTATGTTTTTGTAAATCAGTCACGGCCCATGCAGGAAGAGCTTTGGGGCCGGGTGGGGGGGATTTCGACAGACGACAACGCGGGAAAATAAATTATTCATTTAATTTTCCCTCGTCATTGTCCGTTGAAATTCCCCCACCCCACCCCCACTTTGCCCCACCGCCCTTACCTACACTGGTCGCGGCTGTAGTAAATGCATTATATGTAGCACATAAAATTTTCATATTTGATATCACTGTGATCCGATAATTGATCAAAAAGGTCTTTCTTTGGTCTTTGTTCCTTTCTATCTTCATGGGATGGAACATGTTGCAGTATTTGGATTTAAATGTATGATACCCTGGTCAGTGATAGTGAGAGCTGCATACCAGTGTCACCATAGTGCTCTGACATCAGTTTCTTTTTTGACACTGTCCACACCCACGGGCTTCCTGCCCAAACAATTATCCGTGCCAGTGTGCAGATCTATATTTGGCATCCTTTGAGATACAAAAGAAGCCACTCGACAAGACTTGGAGGAGGGCGGGTATGACTGTTTCAGAGTCATGGGCTTAAGATTTGGCAATACTAACACCAACAAGAGTTTACCACAGCCCAAGTCAGCATTCGGGTACCAAGGTAGTCACTGATTCAAGTGGAGGCTTCTGTGTGCTTGGCACTGAAATTCCATACAGTTGTTGCCAGCGCTGGGCGCCCTTATTTTTTAAAAAAATGCAAAGAAATTAGCTGCCAATAAATGAGGATATTTAATGTTAATGCAGCACTGGCATGTATATACAGTTAGTAATCACGAACCCCCAATGAAAAAGTAAAATCATGCATATTTTCTTGCATATTTACTTTCAGATATGTTTCTATCCAAAGCATAGGTGCTAACTGACATTTTCTCACTGGCAACAATTTACAGCCTTCACTGTCACCGAGGACCAAGTATTCATGAAGTGCATTTTTTATGATTTATTTCATATCTTCTCCTGTGAATCATTTTCCTAAAGTTTATAGGAGAAGTAAATCTTACTAGACATTGACTTTATCAATGCACTGTTCTGTGTCATATTGTGTCTGAGTTATAATCTTCTGTCCCGATGTCAAGAAACCCCTGCAGGATAATAAATAAAGTCAGTCAGTTTACTTCCTACTAGAGTTAGCCATCCCTGCTTGATATCAATACTCATGGAGATTCAAGTGTACGAAGGGACTGCCTTGATTATCCCACTGGAATGAAGTAGTATTGAGACACCAGTGCTAAACAACTGTTTCCATACAAATGCTGCTTAGTAACCACTTACAGGACACAGGGAGAATGCATCACAATCTCCTTCTACCATTATTCTCGTATCTGAAAACATTGAGAGCACATGGCAAAAGTCTTAAAAAAGGTAGTGAGTGGCCTTCTTCATTGCAGAGTACAAACACAAACACCACACCACCACTACAATATACTGTCCACTAGGTAAGTTTTAGCCATGGAAATGGAAGACTTTGAGATCTAATGCTAGATTATCTCTTCACCAAGAAATGCTGGTAGTAAACAATGTATTCAAATCTGGGAAGGCCTCCGACATTTGCAGCCTGATTCATCATTCTCCCGTTTTGCGAGCCCCTAATAGCGATTCATAACGAATCGCTATTAAGGACTTGCAAAACGGGATTCATGTAGGAATTGCTATAATTATTGCGATTCCTACATGTTCCTTATTTGCGATTAGCTAATTGCTAATCGCTAATAAGGAATAACTCCCCATGCATTCCTATGGGCCTATAGGCCCATAGGAATGCATGGGGAGTTATTCCTTATTTGCGATTAGCAATTAGCTAATCGCAAATAAGGATGCGGTTTCAAGGGTGCAGAGGTGTCCAAAGGACACCCTGTAGCGCCCCTGAAATGTAATCTACATTGGTGTTGCGCACACACATGTTCAAAGGACATGTGTCTGTGTAACATGCAACTTAGAAAATGCATTTAAAAGCATTTTTCTAAGTTTTTGCTATTTACCGAGAGGTCTGACCTCTCGGTAAATAGCGGGCCAAAATTGCCATTTCGCAATTTTAAAATGCTTCATGAATTGCATTTAAGGAATCTCAAATAGAGATTCCTTAAATTCAATTCTTCGTAAATGTGCGAATTCTTAAATAGCGAAATTTGCATTTGGGATGATGAATCCCAAATGCAAAAATTGCACTCGCAAAAGGCAAGATTCTGAGAATCTTGCCCTTTGCGAGTGCAATTTAGCTTGATGAATCAGGCGGATTGTCTTTTAGCAAGAGAGAGCAGTCCATGGGTTGCCTCATGTGAACCACCGCACCACAGTTATCGAGCTGTCAGCAAAATGCTATCTAAGGGGTCTAAAAAGGTCGTTTTTAAGCCCAGGCGTCTCTTTCCACAACATTGGGTGTCCCTAAGCAATCATCTTTTGAAAATGCTCCTGTTTTTGCAATGACTGGAAAGAATTAGAACCAGGATCATCCTTGGTAGTAAGCCTACAATAAGAAACCTGGCCTGGACTCCAGCACTATTTTGATGTAAGAGTCTGAGCACATATTGTACACACTAGCACAGTGGGGAAGTTACGGAGCTTGAAAGAAGTAGAAATGTGTTTTAATCTTGGGTCTCGTACTTGACCAAATTGTTTGAGTTTTAGCAAATTATTTTCTTTCTATCCCTCACGAGTGATTCCGATGTAATCAGTTTCATGGTTAAATGGGTGATAGTTGACAGGTAATAAACATCTGAACTGACATTCTGTACAGCCCTGATTCATGAAACTCTATAATACACGTATTAACAAGAAGGATGGCTTAGGGAGTAGAAAGCCTGCTGCTGGCAAATGCAGTGATCTAAGAGTCACAAGTTTGAATGCTGGCAAGTTAAAGAACTGAAAGTAAATTTCAAGAATGTGTTTAACAGGAACGGTGGCTGCTTTCTTTCAGACACAAAACAATTGTGAATCAGAATACAGTACCACTTAGGCATTGTGTGAGGAATGTACCTTTACTGTATAGAGCCAAACAAAAGGCAATATTAGACATTTTATGTAAAACAAAAGATAACATTGAACAATATTTGCTATATCGATTAAAGCCTCTGAGGAATTAAGATTGTGTTTTTACTTCTTACGTTTGAATTAATGCATTTGGACAGATAACCATCCTCTGCCCAATAGACACGAATGTGTGTCCTTGTTACAGGGAGCAACAGTATTTTCCACATTAGATTTAGCTAATGCCTTTCACCAGGTAGAACTGGAGGATGGTTTCAAACACTATATGGAATTTGTAACACCTGAGGGTGTGAAAGCTATTTGGTCTTGCAAGCGCTGCATTAGTGTTTCGGTAAATTATGCATAACATACTCAAAGACCCAAAGGAATCATTAGTGTTTCAAAATGACAAATTAATCTTCAGGGAAGACCAGAAATATCATGATACTAATTTGGAAAATGTTTTGAAGATTGTGTAGGAAAATTGTATTACACTAAAAATAAGTTAATGTAAATTTGGGCTGGTATCTGTGGAGTATGTGGGCCGTACAATTTCAGACACGGAAATTGATCCAAAGATACGTTTGGTGGAAGCTATTAGTAAGACACAAGAACCATCCTCCAAGGAGCAAATTACTTCATGTGTAGGTCTTGCAGGATTCTATTCGAAGTTTTAAAAGATTTGACAAAAAACACAATGAACAGAGAAGTGCTCTAAAATACTTCTATGACATTACTTGGACATGATCCAATAATTTTTCTTTGATGCTTTTGTGAATTTAGAGCGCTCCCCTGTTCATTGTGTATGTTTTCAAATTATGGTGGGGCTTTTTGTGTGGTAGGACCCTTAAGGTTGAAGAGCTGACATTGCATCTTATTATTTTGATTCTCACTTGTGTGGTTTTGCAGTGCCATTACCACCCTTATTGGTCTTACAAACAAATCATGTTGTCCATTACTTAAGAAGAATGCTAAATTGTATGGGGAGAGGAACAAATTAATGCTTTTAGGTGTCTAAACAGTAATATTTTAAGTGCCCCTTTGCTAAAATCCTATATTATTGGGAAGCAGTATATGCTAGTAGTAGATGGAAATAGCTCTGTGTTATGTGCTGCTTTCTTTCAAAGAGGGGATGGTGGTGAGTGGATGGTGGATTTTAGTTCATGGACTCTGAAGGGCAGTAAAATACATTTTTCTGTGATAGAAAAATAACTTTTTGGGAAAATTGTTGGGCGGCAGAACATTTTCAGAATTTTTTATGGGAAATCAGATTTGTTATTCAAACAGACCTATTCTATCGTCTACGGGAGGCAGAATGCAGTGAGATTGGCCAGGAAAGTAGCCAAATGAAAACTGTTTAGTTTAATAATAAGTATGTTTCAGGCAAACTTTATATTCAAGCTGATTGCATGTCAAAACTACTAATTAAGGTTAAGGAAACTTATGAATCTGTAAAGGAATGAGAGTGTGAAGAGGCATTCATGAACATGCATTTTGAATCAGATATTGACCTTAAAGATGTTAACTGTTTTTTAAAGGATATGTGGAAGACAGAAAATAGTAAGGAAAAGTGTTTACAGAAAGTGAAAATAATGCATACAAACAAGGTAGCCTAATGAGATAACTTCGAGAGAGGAATCCAAAGTTTTTTAAGGAGAAACGATGAGTTGGGTGTAGGCAGTAATGTAGTTGTGAGGGGTGACAAAGTTATTCCTCCTTCTAGGATACAAAACTAATCATTAATAGGGTTAATTTAGGGAATTTTAAGGAGCCAATGAACCTGTTGACAAAAAATTACCTCAGCCGTTGCAATGCAGTATGCAGAAGTTTCAATCCTCCATTTATACTGACAAGCAAGGAGGAAAATGAAATGTGTCACAAACTTTGTGGTGGCCATCTTGTACTAGGCTCAACCAGTCTTAGAGGCCGAGCAAGCAACCATCTTAAATTGGTATTTATGAGGAATTTTTAATGCATGGAAATGGGGAGATCTATAATACAGGCACTCTTTCCCAGCTGCCTAGAATACACACCCAAAGATCTGACACTACATAGATTTGGCTGAAAGTGGGCTGCAATGAAAATAGTCTCTCTCAGGAGAACCGTCGCAGCTGATGAATTCAGAAAACACCAGCAACAGGGTAAGTAGGTGGCTGGGGTTTGAGGCATCCCCACAAGACCCTGCAGCCACACCTGCACTGTGACTGCAGCGGCTCCATGCTGCAGCCCTACAAAATTCTATCATTGTGGTAGAACCGTGACACGCCGCAGTCATGCACCTACGGGCCCTCCACTGTTGCCAGTAAGGTCACTGTCGGGTAGAAGAGAATCTGCAAATCTGGTGAGTGTTCTTCTGCCCGTGCGGTGTGGGCCAGGTCCTTTCCGAGTGTGGCGAATATGGGAATGTGTAGATTGGGTGGCAAAGGAACAAGCTCATAGTGCTGTCCTGGTTGGCCTCCATGGTACAGTTACACTACTGTTCAGAACAGAGGTGAAGGGGATAAACAGGGAAGGAGCAAGTTGACTTAGGGCCTGATTTAGATCTTGGCGTGTGGGTTACTCTGTCACAACGGTGACTTATATCCTTTCCCCCATAATATAAATTCCATATGATTTAATGGGGTTTATATTTCGGTGGACTGGATATCCGTCACTGTTGCGACGGAGGAAACCTATCTGCCAAGATCAAAATCAAGCCCTTACGTTTTAAGAACCAAAGGAACAGGAGAACTACAGGTTGCTGTTCAGAAGTCAAAGCATAAACAAATTTAACGTTTGCATCAACTGCTATTTATTGGCCGTTTGCAGCATTGGGGAGTATGAAATGTTCTTAGGGTGGGACCTCTTGCTCCAAAATGTGGCCTCCGTCGGCAAGCAGGAGTGAGTGAAATCTGAGCCTTTAAATAGTATGTAGTTTATTTTTATGTTGCTGATCTTGAAAACTTTTCAACTTCTTCCTTTGCTCCTGAGGTGGGTTGTCACAGAAATAGGCAATAAAAAGCTGCATGGCTACTGCACATGTTACCAACATCCAGTTGTGCCCTTTTTACATAATTTTACTTGTTTGACAGACTCTCTGCCTTCCACATGTTCCATATGGATTACTGGGCCTTCTTTGATATGCCCCCCCCCCCACATCTTTTTGATGTACACGCACAGCCTGTTTCCACTTCAGCTAGGTTGGTGTTAGGCAAATGCCTGTATGTTTTTGTCCCTCAAACTATTTATACCTGTAGTGCAGCACATGCATGTGGATTTGTCTCTCTTTCATCTTCCTCTTACCCCTGTCCTCTACCCAAACTCACAAATCTTTGCACTGCACATATGAACTAAAAGCATAATATTAACTATGAAACGTACAACGTGACCTGCAGAGTGAATTATAACTGCCAGCTAACAACAATTATAATGTGTGCTCCTATTTCTCACACCTATTTCTCCATAACTCTGCGACGCACTACACCCCAAGAAAAGAGTATATTTACGGTCCTGCAGGCACAGCTCTAAAAAAACTTCCCACACTGGATCACAACACATACAACACTACCAACCAAACACTCCCCCATGATGTAACATGTTTCTCTTCGGATAATGCACTTTGGTGCTCCACAATGGGTTCTGAAGTGCTATGTTTATGCCAAAATACATTACAGTACAACCACTACCTGTCCAAGGGTACTGTTGTGATGCTTCGTGCAAATAGTAACCCAGAAAACAACTGAAAAATGACAAGCATTGGCATAGCCAATAGGTCTCGCCTTCGGGACCTTATGTGTTTAGCTAGAACTTTTGGCTATGTTGTAGAGCACTGTGGCTGCTGTGCATTATGTTGAAAACGTATAATAAAAAGTGTTAAGCATTTTGTTACCTTTATACAAATAAAGGCAATATTATATGCAACTGAAAACCCTGATTAAAAAAAGATTTTAACATAAAAATTGTCTTCTACTTTTTTGTGCTTGCACTGCTGGCAACTACTTCCTGCCTGTTCTCATGCTTGTTTGTTATAATTTTTTGTTATGGGTAGCGGGACATAAATAACGGGGGAGTGGATGTTTGAAAACAGTAATTTATTTAGAACACGAGCAGCAGACAGACACTAGGGGAGAATCAACAGATGCCAGATTCCAAGGGCAGACTGACGTGATGCTTAGGTGGTGCGCTGATGCAAAATGGTGGTGGTGAAGATGTTTGATGCTCAGATGGTGACACTATATGGCGTGGATTGGAGGTACGTTGTGGATTGTGGAGTTTTGGAGTTGAAATATGTTGTTTGGTGGGTAATTATGCGGTGTGTATTGGAAATGTGTGGAATTGAATGGTGTGCCCTAGAACTGTGGTGTTCTGTAAAATTACGCTTAGTGAAATTGTGTCATGGTGTGGAGTGCATTTTTCATTAAATGCTGTGTAATTGTGTAGCATATAAGTATGTGGCACTGTGTGGTATTATGTAGAATGTATTTATGTTGCATTGAGCAGAGTGTAAGTATGAGGCATGTAATTATATGGCACTGAGTGGTATTATGTGGAGTGTATTTATGTTGCATTGAGTAGAGTATATTTATGTGTTGTGTAATTATGTGGCACTGAGTGGTATTATGAGAGTGTATATTGTATTCAGTAGAGTGTAATTGTGTGGCGTGTAATTATGTGGCGCTGAGTGGTATTATTTGGAGTGTATATTGCATGGAGTGCAGTGTAATTATGTAGCATATAATGATGTGGTACTGTGTGGTATTTGGAATGTATGTTGCATTGGTGCAGTGTAATTATGTGGCATGTAATTGTGTGGCACTGAGTGGTATTTGGAGTGTAAATTGCATTGTGTGCAGTGTAATTATGTAGCATATAATTACGTGGCACTGAGTGGTATTGTGTGGAGTGTATGTTGTATTCAGTAGAGTGTAATTGTGTGACGTGTAATTATGTGGCACTGAGTGGTATTATTTGGAGTTTATGTTGCATTGATTGCAGTGTAATTATGTAGCCTATAATTATGTGGCACTGAGTGGTATTGTGTTAAGTGTGTGTTACATTCAGTAGAGTGTAATTATGTGGCATGTAATTATGTGGCACTGAGTGGTATTTGGAGTGTGTGTTGCATTCTGTAGAGTGTAATTATGTGGCATGTAATTATGTGGCACTGAGTGGTATTTGGAGTGTATGTTGCATTGAGTGCAGTGTAATTATGTGGCATGTAATTATGTGGCACTGAGTGGTATTTGGAGTGTATGTTGCATTTAATGCAGTGCAATTATGTGGCATGTAACTATGTGGCACTGCGTGGTATTTGGAGTGTATGTTGCAATGAGTGCTGTGTAATTATGTGGCATGTAACTATGTGGCACTGAGTGGGATTTGGAGTGTATGTTGCATTGAGTGCAGTGTAATTATGTGGTGTGTAACTATGTGGCACTGAGTGGTATTTGAAGTGTATGTTGCATTGAGTGCAGTGTAATTATGTGGCGTGTACTTATGTGGCACTTAGTAGTATTTAGAGTGTATGTTGCGTTGAGCGCAGTGTAATTATGTAGCATATAATTATGTAGCACTGAGTGGTATTGTGTCGAGTGTATGTTGTATTCAGTAGAGTGTAATTGTGTGGCATGTAATTATGTGGCGTGTAATTATTTGGCACTGAGTGGTATTTGGAATGTATGTTGCATTGAGTGCAGTGTATTTATGTGGCACTGAGTGGCATTTGGAGTGTATTTTGCGTTGAGCGCTGTGTAATTATGTAGCATATAATTATGTGGCACTGAGTGGTATTGTGTGGAGTGTATGTTGTATTCAGTAGAGTGTAATTGTGTGGCGTGTAATTATGTGGCACTGATTGGTATTGTTTGGAGTGTATGTTGCATTGAGTGCAGTGTAATTATGTAACATATAATTATGTGGCACTGAGTGGTATTGTGTGGAGTGGGTCGCATTTAGTAGAGTGTAAATATGTGGTGTGTAATTATGTGGCTCTGAGTGGTATTTGGAGTGTATGTTGCATTGAGTGCAGTGTAATTATATGGTGTGTAATTAAGTGGTACTGAGTGGTATTTTGAGTGTATGTTGCATGGAGTGCAGTGTAATTATGTGGCGGGTCAATAAATAGTCTAGTGAGTGAGAAAAATGAATCAGCTATGGATTCGACGTCGGAAGAGAGGACTCCAAATGCTACTATGGTATACAATGAAACAATGGCCAAAGAGGCTCAGACATAGCACAAGCTGGAGCAGGGAAAAGCCTAGCCTAGGAAATATCTCTCTCTCCAGAAGCTCGGAGTGATTCTGAAATTACCCATGAAATAGCAGATGGAGGAGAGGGAGCAATAAAAGCTGCCGCAGCAAATACGTTGACAATATCTAACAATTCTAACGAGGTATCACTGAATACAATCCACCAATTAATAGTGGAACATAGAGCAGAAACATGCTCTGAAGCCAAAAAACACAAAGAGCCTGCCGCAAATTACAGAACGCAGTGAGGAGACTCACTAAGACCTGTAGTGAATTTTCCGAGAGGATAAATGCGGCAGAAGAAAGAATATCAACAATAGAAGATCAAATGGTGACACAAAAAACTGATATAGATATGATCTCTGCGGATCATGAGGATATGCAGATAAAGATTGCAGACTTGGAAAACCGACTCCGGAGAAATAATCTTAGGATACTGGGAATACAGGAGGGGGCAGAAGGGTCAGACATTCGCAAATGTGTGTTGGAGCTCTTTCAGGAGGCATTCCCTGAGTTTGTGACAAATAAACAACCCAGGCAAAACACAAAAACTGGCAAAGTTCAAATAAGCAAAAATGAAGATAAAAAATGAAGCACTAGAATAGTTTAAAGGATTTAATTTAATAAGTTTGATAAAAATGTCATGAAGGTCTTCATTGGCATAATCATTCATTAAAAAACAATAAAAAAGATTCTTTCAATACATATATGTGATGAACGAATTATATACATAAGAAGTGTTCCCAATGATGCAAAGAGGCGATGGCTTTTCGTCTACGCGTTTCGGCACTTAGAACGTGTCTTCATCAGGGCAATACCATTGTATTACTACAAGTAGATAAACAGAGTTTTAAAATAATATCTATTTATGCTAAACAGTGCACAATGATCCGTACAGTTTTGAACTTTAGGGCCAGAAGAATGATAACCAAACATGGTATACTGCTTTACAACAAGTAAATTACAATTTATTATATCCTCATATTTAACATATGGCTATGAGGACAGTATAATACAATTAAGTAATACATTTTTCTTTTCATACATGAGCACAAATGAAGAGAATGAAAATAGGGGAAACAGAGAAAGATACAGATTAGTGCATAGGTATTAGACAGTAGACACCGGTGCTGCTTCAGTGAAAAATTTAAAAATTTAAAGGTCCATTTCTTTTGTCTAATGTTCAAAGTTACTTTGGCAGCCTATTTAAATACACTAAGGTGCCTCACAGAAACTACTGTAGGGCAAGGAAAATGCAGTTTAGCCAGTTCTCGCGATGGCAGTCCTAACTAATTATTTAGTGCAACCTTCGTTGTTGTTTAATGGTAAGCTTACCTTTAAATATTGAAAGGAAAGACTTGATAGTAGGTCCAAACAGGATCTGCAAGGGGAACCTCTATATCTAGTTGGAGCCATTAGGGGAAAACAAAGATACCAGATATAAGTTGTTTGATGAGCTGTGGCTGTAATTGGCAACTGTCGGAGATACGTGTGGAAGAAACGCATTAATGTTCCTTTGGTGTGGACGTTTCAGGGCGTTATTTAAGGATACCAATTTGGGGAGGAGGTAGTACAGGTACATGTGCATGCGAGGATACTAAGATATAAATGACTCCTACTGCACATGTGACTATCTGAGGAACACTACATATTGTGGGCGCTCGGGTACACGTAGTGCAACTGAGTCAATAACTGATTGTAATTACCTGAGGTACAAATATTTAAATGATGTATACACTCCTTGTCTCTAGTCGCGATGTCAGTGCTTGCCGCTGTAGGCCGGTAACGCTAATGCAAACATATTCGGTAGCTGAAGGCACAGGGATAAAAATAAAAATAAAAATAAATATTGTATGAATCGTCTTGGCTCTAAACGCGGCAGCCGCATTAAATTAATTTGAAGAAATACCTTGATTCTGTATAATATCCAACTACCCAATAACGAACGTGGCAACAATCCGATGTGTTTTTGCGGGATTGGAAATGTTGTGACTCAGCGGTTTGCTGGAACAATTGCTGGGTGCTATAAACGAATAAAATATGGCATCTTGATGTTGCCGTTCAAGTAAGGATTCACATTTGCCTCCTAACACTATTCAAAAAGAAAACGAAGGGGCTGCAATTACCTGGATAAGGGTATTGAAAAGACCCGCTTCTAATGGTGCACCTGGTAGCGCTAGATGCATGGCTATCGAACTTGGGCGTGCGAAAGATAGGTTACCGGCTTTCTAAAATACAAAGCAAGAGGGATGTAAGCAACCACGACAACAAACGCGTCTAGGTTCTATAGTTAGAACGTGCCATGAAGAGTCGGCACGGAAGTTACCTGTGTGCAAGACCGCGTTATCAGCAGGAATGGCGTCTGGTACCTCTTAAAACTGAACGAATTAGAGCCAGTAAACCCGATACGTTTATATACTCTGTGGTCCTATAGGCTGTGGAGTGCAACGACTCCACCTATTAAAGTGATACCAACACAGCTATTTGTAACTGAAGAGGAAAGGTGTGGAGTGTCATATTCCACCAAAAAATGCATTGTGGGCGTGAATCCTCACCATGGTTCTTTCAAACTGAATCAAAGCGGTTATCTCGTTCAATATGTGTCCGAGCAACAGATGTTATTGAATATTAAAGATGAAAAAAAAGGGGGGGGCAATGCATTGCCAGAGTCCATATATATTACAGTTCTCCCAGGGTAATTCATTATTCAGCCCATGGGTGAAAGTTCCCAGGGAGAATATCCAAAATACTTTTTTTTCTTTCGGCTTTTATCTCCGCCATTATTACTTAGGGTATGAATTTTCTCCAGAATACGCCATTGGACGTCTGTGGGAGTGTGTTTGAACTCAGCAAAATGGCTGACTAGGGGGGCTGTATGTTTCATTGTTTTAATGGTGGACCTGTGTTCTGTCAAACGTGTTTTCATGGCTCGCGAGGTTTCCCCTACGTAGCCCAAATTGCAGGGGCATATGAATAACTATACTATATTGCAAGTATTGCAGGTCCATAATTCTTTTGCTTGAATATTAAATTTATTAAAAACAAGTGATTCTCCTGTGAGAATGCTATCACATGATTGGCATTAGCCACAACAGGAGGTACCTCTCACATGATTGACACTGTCAATGGATTTCTGTACAAATGGGGGGTTACTGGTAGGTGCAATATAGCGCGATCGAACTATCAGATCTTTCAAGTTCTTGTTACGGCGGTGTGCGAACATGGGTTTAGCTAGTTTTGATTGAGTCTGATCCACATTTAGAAGATGCCAATTAGCGTTGATGACTTGTCTAATGGTGGCATCTAATGTGGAGTGCTTAGTTATGCACACTAACTTGGGTTCCTGCTTCTCTTTTTGGTATTTAAGTAGAGCGTCACGATCGTAAAATCGTACTCTTTTACATGCTTTCCTGACAAGGCAGTGGGGGTAGCCTCGTTCTAAGAATTTTTCTTCATCGTGATTGATTGAATATCATAGTCCTTCAAGTTTGTGCAGTTCCGTCTCACCCTGAGGAACTGGGAGAACAGGATACTATCCTATTTGCTCCTCGGGTGATAACTTCTAAAGGGAAGTAGGGTGTTCCTAGCCGGTTTGGTATATAAGTCCACTTCTAGTGTGTTGGAACTCTGTCTAATGTAGATATCCAAAAATTCTACTTGTGATGAACTTATGAGGGCATTAAAGCGAAGGTTAGTATCAGTGAGGTTGAGGCAGAGGAGAAATTCTTTTAGGGTCTGTTCCCCGTTGGTCCAAACAAAAAAGATGTCATCAATGTAGCGGTACCAATGGGAAACAGACTCAAAGAAGGGGGCAATTTCATTGTGGATGTATTTGGATTCGAACAGCGACATATCAATGTTCGCTAGTGATGGAGCCATGGCTGCCCCATGCTCACACCTTTCGTTTGTACATACATGTGGTCCCCGAACTCAAAGACATTCTCTTTGAGGACTAATGAGAGACATTCACGGATGAACGGTTTGGAGCAGGGTATACAATATTCATCTATGAACCACATCGTCGCTTCTATTGCTTCACGTTGGGGGATGTTGCTGTACAATGATTCGATATCTGAGGTGACTAAGATATCGGTGTTTTGATTAAATGGAAGGTGTTCCACCTTGGCTATTATGTCACCTGTATCCTTGATGTAAGAAGGTGTCAGGGGAATGTAAGGTCTCAGAATGTTGTCAAGGTATTTAGAAATGGCTTCAGTGGGCGTGCCTATTATAGAGACAATTGGACGGTAGGGAGGGTCCTGGTGATTTTTATGTATTTTAGGCACCCCATAGATGCAGGAAATCTTTTTGTCTGATTTATTAAGAACATCATACTCTTTTTTATTTATGATTCCTGCATTTAGTGCTCTAGTTTGATTTTTTAGATGGTTTTGATTATTCTTTCTGTAGGGTTTATTGTAACCTTTTTGTAAAAGACGGGGTCATTCAGCATTTTAAGCATATTTGTTTCATAGTTCTTGGAGTCCATAAGAACTATGCCTCCTCCTTTATCACTGCTTTTTATAATGAGGGATTTATTATTCTTCAGTTCGTTAAGGGATGCATGCTCATCTTTGGAGAAATTATATCTGGGCTTTGGGACAAACCGGAGAGCGTGTTCTAATCTATTTAGAACTACTTTTTCAAATATAGCCATTTCAGGGTTGGGGTGAAAGTGGATTGTAACGCTACTATGTTCTCTATTCTCTCATCTTGATTAATCTTTTCCCTGTTAATGAACATTTTTTTAAATCTTATCTTCCTAAAGAAAGAGTGAATATCCTGATGCAATTCGAATGAATTAACATTAGAATGAGGGACGAATGTTAATCCTTTTGTACGTAGGGACATGTCCGCAGCATTTAAATTGTGTGTTGATAGGTTAAATATGGGTATTACATCCATTTTCTCTGATACTGTTTGCTGCGGGTCTCCAGGTAATGATGAGGTTCCTGGGGATACTGGTGATTCTGATAGTGGCCTCTGGATTGGTTTTGAAATCTCACACTTTGACGTCCCCGCCTGGCACTGCGCTGGCCTAAAAAAGGCTGGCGTGTGTTTCTACGTCCATTCTGGGGATTATATGGTTCTTCTTCGTGGTAACTCAGACCGCCTTCTCCATCAGAGTCAGGATCTGATGAGTCTGAGAATGTATTAATCTTTTGAATGTTATAATTAGGTTCTCCTTGGTGATGATCTGTCTTATAAAAGGTTTCTCCAAGGTAGGGATATGTGCGCTTTAAAGTATAAAATCTTTTGTCCTTCGTGAATTTTTCATTTTTTCTTTTTGTCAAGTATTCCATGAAGGACAAAATATCTTTTTTGACGGTTTCTAGCTGTTTATCCGCCTCTTCTATTGTAGTTGATCTTTTTATTCTCTCCTTGAGTTCTTCTATTTCTTTTATATAGCTAAAGCTAGTTCTTTTGATGTAGCTATGATCAGGATCATAAGATCCCGGAGCATCTACTGGCTATCATGCTCCATTTCAGTAGAAAGGATTTAACATCTACAAATAAGCCAGGAATATTTCGGACTCGCAGTCCTAATGGGATAATGTAGGCTTTTAGGTAGTTGAGCATGAATTCCCCGTGGGCTTCTATCCTGGTTAATTTTTTCTGTAGATTGGAGGGTTTACTTACATCACTGCTGTTTTGAGGATTTGATGTTAGACTACTGGTAAAGGATGCACTTGTGCCTACTAATGTTGCGAAATCTTAATCGGAGAACCCAAATGTCTGCAGTTGGGCCATTTTATAGTAATGTCTGTCTGAGCACCAGTATCTGAATAGAGACAAGAGAAGTTAGAACCAAGTTACATAGGATAAAATGCAAAAAGACAATATACAAATATTAGTTTATACTTGTGGTATGCGGTAAAGTGAATACAAGAGACAGAATGTCCCACACAGGTGCACCGGGGGTATCAATGTATAATTAACAAGGAGCCCCTGAAGAGGTCAGGGCAAACAATTTGTGACAAATAAACAACCCAGGCAAAACACAAAATCTGGCAAAGTTCAAATAAACAAAAATGAAGATAAAAAAAGAAGCACTAGAATAGCTTAAAGGATTTAATTTAATACGTTTGATGAAAATGTCATGAAGATATTCATTGGCATAATCATTCATTAAAAAACAATAAAAAAGATTATTTCAATACATATATGTGATGAACGAATTATATATATAAGAAGTTCCCTGAGTTAACAGACTTTGAGACTGAAGAACTAATGAGCGTCTGATAAAAGAAAATTCAACCAAAAATCACCTATGTATTTAATAGGGGTTAAGACAATTTGAAATGCATAGTAGATGGATATAATCAGGAATATGAAGTATAATGTTGTTGGTATTCAAATGTAATGTTTAAGATGCAAAAAAATAAAAGAGTTGAGAGGGGGTAAAGTCTCTTCCCATCGACAAGGGCCATAAGCCCTTTTTTCCCTAGCTATGGGGTGGGGGGTGGGCGGGGGGGAGAGAGAGCACAGGTGGAGGTGGTGAGAAGGGAGGAGGGGAGAGATGGGGTCACGGGGGAGGATGGTGGGTAATAGGGATAGATGGGGTGGGGGGTGGATAGAGAGAAATAAAGAAAAGATTAAATCTAGACAGATGCAGAAGGATATAAAAAAGGATATGGTATACCTTACAAAGATGGCATATACAGTGATAAAGGAAAAACAGGGTATCCCAAATAGAGAAAATGGCTAAATTCAGAATCTGCTCATCAAATGTCGGCGGGCTAAATGACAAGGCAAAACGTGCAAAGGTTTTCGAAATAATCAATACAGTGAATCCAGATGTCTTATGTCTCCAGGAGACACACATTCCGTGGGGGAGCAAAATGTGTCTGGAAATGAGAGGGTATAATTTGGCAGTATGCTCCACCCAAACAACAACAACTAGAGGCCTGGCCACATATATTAAACATCAACTGGGAACAGTTTATCGTACAAAAGCAGATAAGTGGGGTCGTTGGGCAATAATGGAGATATCACTGGGATTCTCCGTAGTTAATATATATGGCTCAAATTTAGATGATCTTAGTATATGGGAGGAGTTAGAGGGGGAACTAGCACAGTGGTCATGCTTTCTGATTATATGTGGCGATTTTAACATACATATGGAAGGGGATATCACTGGTATTAGGTACATAGGGAGGAACCCTAAGGTTTTTAAGGCACTCTCCACATTTAAAAGTACCCATGGGGTTACAGATATATGGGTGGAAAAAAATACAAATGACCCATGTTTTACATATTACTCACATTCCCATAAAAAGTTTGTTCGTTTGGACTATTTTCTGGCACCTGTACAATGGTTAGATAATTTGACTATAAAAAAACTCCAACAACTATATTCAGATCATAACCCTATTAATTTTGGAAATTAGGGAAGTTCAGGGCCTGAGTAGACAAACTCCACTTTGATAGAAAATTACTGTTAGATGATAAATGTTGTATATATATTAAACAGTGGACGCAAGCTTTCTTTGATTGTAATAGATTTAGCGCTTTCCGGGTAGTAGTCTGGGACTCATATAAGGCTGCACTGAGGGGGGAAATAATCACGTTTGTTGCCAATAGCCACAGGGAACAGAAAAAACTAACGGATCATTTATTGCATAAACTGGGGAAACTCGAACTCGAACATGTGCGAATAATCTACAATAGGGAATCGGAAGATGTATTAAAGGAGCATCTATCTAAAATAGCACTGGCTAAAGCCGATATTAATCAATATTTTCAGGAGAAAGTTGCTCAAAAATATCAGTTATACCGCAAGGAGGTATATGAATATGGAGAGACAACGGGGAAACTACTAGCGCTGAGAACGAGACAAAAAAAATGCTAGAAATAATATATCAAAAATGAAAGACCTGAGTGGGACATTGACATCAGACTCCGAGAAAATTGTTAAAATTTTTGAGGATTTCTATAACAAATTATATCAAGCAGAACTCTTGGTAGGGGACGAAGGGGAGCAGGATGATCTCCAATATATTGATAACTTTGGTATATTCCTTCCTAAGATAAACAGAGAAATGACCCAGTTATTAGATTAGGAAATAACATTAGATGAGGTGCAGCTGGCACTATCTTCTCTCTCAGCCGGTAAAGCTGCTGGGCCAACAAAATTCCAACTGAGCTCTATAAAATGCTGTCAATACAAATAGCACCCCTTATGCAACATCTATTTCTGGATGTACAATACCGTGAAATACCCCCAAGCTCATGGCAGGATACAGATGTTGTGTTTTTTTTTAAGAAAGACAAGCCTCCACAACTCCCTTAGTCTTATCGCCCAATATCACTTATGAACTCAGATTCAAAGTTATACTCGATTACAGAAAAGCATTGCTACAATTATTTCACCATGGCAGCATGGTTTTGTTCCAGGCCGGGGGACCACAGACCACACTCGACGGGCAATATCAATATTAGATATAGCGGAGGTAGAGGAGAGAGTTGTGGCTGTGGTCCTTCTAGACGCCGAGAAAGCCTTTGATCGGGTGGCCTGGAGCTATCTGTGGGACAAACTAGCTGAGAGAAGTTGTGGGCCAGGATTTATACGGGCTATGCAGACTATGTATTATAATCTGCATGCCAAAATTTAGATAATGGGGCACACATCCAAAATATTGAAGATAGAAAGAGGCACCCGCCAAGGCTGCCCTTGCTCTCCAATCCTTTTTGCACCTTATTTAGATCCTTTTATTTCCCTGATTTTAAATAACCAGATAATCAAACCTGTAATTTCTCATAACTGTGAGACAAAAATACTGGCATATGCCGACGATATAGCCCTAATAACACCTGTACCACAAGAAACAATCGCAGAAGTAGAGAGGTTGGCTGAAAGATTCGGGAAGGGATCAGGCTATTTATTAAATAGCTCAAAGACACAACTCATCTGCTCCTCTCACTGTATACTGGATGATCCTCATGTAAAGGAATCTGCAGTGTATTTAGGAGTTAGATTAACAGCAAAAATGGGCGATATATGGACAATAAACATAGATCCAGTTATGACCTTAATCATTAGGGAAATGAAACGATTAGATTACCTGCACCTTACAATAATTGGTAGGGTAAACGTAATCAAAATGAACATTTTCGCAAAAATGTTATATTTAATGCGGGCCATCCCTATAGAACTAATGGCTAAGAAAATGCGAAAAATTGAAGGGATGTTTACCAACTTTATCTGGAGCTACCAAAGAACTCACCGCGCTTATAAGTATCTAAACCAATCGATTGATCAAGGTGGCTGGAATGGTCCAAATATACAACTATATTATTGGGCTATGGTCCTGCAAAACTTGGGCACGCTTTATCATCATAAGAAGATTCAAAATTATGGGAGAGATATACCCACTATTTACGAATTGGCAATTGGGGAAGCTGCAGGTGGTCTATTTCAGTGGCAAGATGACATGAGAAAATATCAAAAGAAAGGAATCTTTAGATTGTGCAATAAAAAACTGGAGAAAGATAGTGAAGACGTGTGAGATCAACAGATTTACCAAATATACGTCACTCGGGCATTCTGATCTCCTGCATAAAAATATGTATGATTATATGGCTAGAAAGTGGGAAAAAAGGGGATTATAATGCTGACGGATGTTTATGCAAATTCAGAAATACTCAAATTCATAGAAATTGCACAAAAATATGATCTGCAAAGTGATTCATGTTTTAAATATCTACAAGTTAGGAATTGCATGAGAGGTATCCCAAAAGAGAATATTAGTCTTGATCCCATACCAATACTCCATCTTAATGGCAACCCTAAAAGCAGAATTATAGAGTTTTATCAGGAGCTGCAAAAATTTATGCCTAGTGATTTAGAAAGAACAGAAGCAAACTGGTCATCCAAATTAAATGATGGGGATGTCGATATAGATAAGGTGTTGGAAATAGGTAAAAATGTATTTATGTCATCTAACCTCAAAGCACAACAGTATCAAATGATCTATAGTTTATACTATACACCAGCTAAGCTTCATAAATGGGGGAAAAGAGAATCTGATAGGTGTCCAAGATTTCAAGATGGACCAGCCGATAAGATACATATGTTCTACTCCTGTGTAAAATTAGATGAGTTAAAAATGGGAATCAAGTAATTTATGCTAAAGACATTGGGGAGAAACTGTAAGATTACCGCTACACTAATGATACTGGGTTTTGATGTAACATTTCAATTTGAGGCGACACAAAGAGATTTCATTTTTTTAAGCTTAGCAATAGCACGTCTTTTGATTGCCACAGCATGGAAGGATTCTGAACCACCAACCTACTATCAGTGGCTAAATTGGCTAATCTTAACTAGAAAAAAAGGTATGACTATTTGGAAACCACTTATAGTTTGGATGGAGGAACGAAACAGGCAAGGGCTAGGATAAAGAAATAGATATAATTCTCTATTTAACGGGCAATACAAACAAAGGACAATGTTACAGAGATATGTTGTTTGTACCCTTTTTTCTTTTTTGTTCTTCTTTTTCTTCTCTGTATGCTCCTTTTCTTGCTGTTTATTGTATCTAATCTACCCATTGTATAACTGCATATCGCTTTTTTCTTTTTTTCCCCAATGCATCATGTCTGATTTCAATAAAAAAAATGCTTTTAAGTAATTATGTGGCGTGTAATTATGTGGCACTGAGTGGTATTTAGAGTGAATGTTGCTTTGAGCGCAGTGTTATTATGGAGCATATAATTATGTGGCACTGAGTGATATTGTGTGGAGTGTATGTTGTATTCAGTAGAGTGTAATTGTGTGGCTTGTAAATATGTGGCACTGAGAAGTATTGTTTGGAGTGTATGTTGCATTGAGTGCAGTGTAATTATGTAGCATATAATTATGTGGCAGTGAGTGGTATTTGGAGTGTATGTTGCATTCAGTAGAGTGTAATTATGTGGCATGTAATTATGTGGCACTGAGTGGTATTTGGAGTGTATGTTGCATTGAGTGCAGTGTAATTATGTGATGTGTAATTATGTGGCACTGAGTGGTAGGGTGTGAAGTGTGTTGCATTCCGTAGAGTGTAATTATGTGGCATGTAATTATGTGGCACTGAGTGGTATTTGGACTCAGAGTGTATGTTGCATTGAGTGCAGTGTAATTATGTAGCATATAATTATGTGGCACTGAGTGGTATTCAGTGGAGTGTGTGTTGCATTCAGTATAGTGTAATTATGTGGCGTGTAATTATTTGGCACTGAGTGATATTTGGAGTGTATGTTGCATTGAGTGCAGTGTAATTATGTGGCGTGTAATTATGTGGCACTGAGTGGTATTGTGTGGAGTGTGTTGCATTCAGTATGTGTAATTATGTGGCCTGTAATTATGTGGCACTGAGTGGTATCTTGAGTGTATATTGCATTGAGTGCAGTGTAATTATGTGGCGTGTAATTAGGTGGCAGTGAGTGGTATTTGGAGTGTATGTTGCATTGAGTGCAATGTAATTATGTGGCGTGTAACTATGCGGCACTGAGCGGTATTTGGAGTGTATGTTGCATTGAGTGCAGTGTAATTATGTGGTGTGTAATTATGTGGCACTGAGTGGTATTTGGAGTGTATGTTGCATTGAGCGTAGTGTAATCATGTAGCATATAATTATCTGGCACTGAGTGGTATTGTGTGGAGTGTATGTTGTATTCAGTAGAGTGTAATTGTGTGGCATGTAATTATGTGGCACTGAGTGATATTTGGAGTGTATGTTGCATTGAGTACAGTGTAAATATGTAGCATATAATTATGTGGCACTGAGTGGCATTGTGTGGAGTGTGAGTTGCATTCAGTAGAGTATAATTATGTGGTGTGTAATTATGTGGCACTGAGTGGTATTTGGAGTGTATGTTGCTTTGAGTGCAGTGTTATTATGTAGCATATAATTATGTGGCACTGAGTGGTATTGTGTGGAGTGTATGTTGTATTCAGTAGAGTGTAATTGTGTGGCTTGTAAATATGTGGCACTGAGTGGTATTGTTTGGAGGGTATGTTGCATTGAGTGCAGTGTAATTATGTAGCATATAATTATGTGGCAGTGAGTGGTATTTGGAGTGTATGTTTCATTCAGTAGAGTGTAATTATGTGGCGTGTAATTATGTGGCACTGAGTGGTATTTGGAGTGTATGTTGCATTGAGTGCAGTGTAATTATGTGACGTGTAATTATGTGGCACTGAGTGGTAGTGTCTGGAGTGTTTTGCATTCAGTAGAGTGTAATTATGTGGCGTGTAATTATGTGACACTGAGTGGTATTTGGAGTGTATGTTGCATTGAGTGCAGTGTAATTATGTAGCATATAATTATATGGCACTCAGTGGTATTGTGTGGAGTGTGTGTTGCATTCAGTAGAGTGTAATTATGTGCCGTGTAATTATGTGGCACTGAGGGATGTTTGGAATGTATGTTGCATTGAGTGCAGTGTAATTATGTGGCGTGTAATAATGTGGCACTGAGTGGTATTGTGTGGAGTGTGTTGCATTCAGTATGTGTAATTATGTGGCCTGTAATTATGTGGCACCGAGTGGTATTTGGAGTGTATGTTGCATTGAGTGCAGTATAATTATGTGGCGAGTAATTAGGTGGCACTGAGTGGTATTTGGAGTGTAAGTTGCATTGAGTGCAGTGTAAATATGTGGCGTGTAACTATGTGGCACTGAGTGGTATTTGGAGTGTATGTTGCATTGAGTGCAGCGTAATTATGTGGCGTGTAATTATGTGGCACTGAGCGGTATTTGGAGTGTATGTTGCGTTGAGCGCTGTGTAATCATGTAGCATATAATTATCTGGCACTGAGTGGAATTGTGTGGATTGTATGTTGTATTCAGTAGAGTGTAATTGTGTGCCGTGTAATTATGTGTCACTGAGTGATATTTGGAGTGTATGTTGCATTGAGTACAGTGTAAATATGTAGCATATAATTATGTGGCTTTGAGTGGTATTGTGTGGAGTGTGTGTTACATTCAGTAGAGTGTAATTATGTGGCATGTAATTATGTGGCACTGAGTGGTATTTGGAGTGTATGTTGCTGTGACGGGGTGGACCAGCCTGATGAAGACGGGAAGAATGTGCAGGAATGGTGGGCTGCCACAGATGACTTACCCCCTCTTATCCCATTTCAGCAGGAATCCTGGAGAATACAAAACCAAACTTTATTAGGCGCTGAGGAAAAACAAAGTGCGGGCGCCTTTAACTGGAGCTTCATACATGTCGAGACTCCTCCCGCAACTGACGTCAGATGGTACAGCCCATCACAAGAGGAGGATTCCGGAAGGAAGAGGGCGGCGTGAATCCCGAGGAGGAAGAAGTCGCGAGCTGGAGAGTGAGTGGGAGAAACCAGAGACTGGAAAAAGGAGGAGATGGCGAGGAGACGAGGTCGGGACCTGGAGCCAGTGCGGAAACGCCAGGAGGCCAACAACACCACAAGTCACCCTACCACGTTCCCAGGGGAGGAGCGTGGCTTGAACAGGTACGGGGCAAGGTGGCGGGCTGGGTTGGACAAAAGGAACGCCCGACTGTATGAACCCGTGCTCCTCTCCCTATGTGCGAGCTCCCTGTATATACTTAATTACGTATATACTTGCTGTTGTCCTTTACACACCCACCTGCACTGCCATTCACGTTCGTTGAGAGTTTTATCACAGTGCACTCTGGGAGATATAGTTTTCCTCACTCCCCTGGACCCTGGTTTAGGTTTAAGACTGTAGGACAGTCGTCCTGATTCTCCTTTCTTTATTTGTTTTGTTTTGGGTCCGGCCATTCTGATACGGAGACCTCGAGACTGGGAAGAAAAGGTTTTCCAGGCCCAGGAGGAGTTCAGTTTACCCTCCCCCAGTTCTGCAAACAGGAAGAGCAAGACGGATCCTGTAGCCTTTGCTAGAGAAAGACTATCTAGTAGCCGAAAAAAAGTGTTGGGAAAAATAAAACCCTTGTTGAAACGATTTGGTCTACCTTCTGATTTTGCCAGCCCGCCACAGTTGCATTGAGTGCAGTGTAATTATGTGGTGTGTAACTATGTGGCACTGAGTGGTATTTGGAGTGTATGTTGCATTGAGTGCAGTGTAATTATGTGGCATGTAACTATGTGGCACTGAGTGTTTTTTGGAGTGTATGTTGCATTGAGTGCAGTGTAAGCAATAGTTTACTTTGCCTCATCTGTTTGATATTCTCGACTCCCGAAGAAGGCAGGCTTCATCATTGCACCGGGTTCTGGCCACATCCTGGCTCAAGGGTTTTAAGTACCTTGAACTCATAAAGGCAACAAAAATAGCACATTCAGTCTTCGCTCAAAAGTAAAATGTCATAAACTGCCTTTTAGAGATGAGGAAATAAAAATGTAAACGCGTCCTTTCCCCTCTGTAAAGGCTGTAACCAGTTTGTCCAGCGACGTGATCACACTCAATCTATGACAACAATGAGCCAATGCCCAAATCCATATTACACATGTTGTCGAAAGTCTCTGTAAAACTAAAGTCATCCAAAGGTTAATGTTCGCACCACTTCAGCCAAAGAAGGAATATTTCAAGCTGGTGCGGCAGCAGGCGCGCGACTTGCAGCAGGGGGAGGGGAGAGAGGAGGGGGCCTGCGCGATTCACTCGCGGGTGGGAGCGGCTGGCTGGCGCCGATAATTGCTGCCATTTGCCAGCCGCTCGCTCCCGCGAGGAAATAGAAAGCAATGCATACGTGCACGATTTTGGGGAGAAAAGCTCATCGATGACATGAGGTCCTCCCCTATGCAGTGCATTGGGCTGTGTAGGCGAGACCTAAAAACCACTGAAAAGAAGACTGACATAATACTTTACACTTTTAGAATTTGCAGCAACACTGTGATCACTGCTTGCGCTAAGATAGCAAGCACAAGGCCGGTGAAATTAGGGAATAGATTTCAATTGTGAGCATTTCTTTCAACAAAATAGCAGAGTAAACAATGGAAAACATATAAAAACACAATAATATAATAATAAACAATAATAATGTGCATAACTCTGAATGCCCTGTAGTTTGGCCAGATTACTCCACCTCCCCTGGAGTTATTGATACCTGGGGCTTCAGTAACTGCAGGAGGAGGGGGAACAGAAGGGTTTATTGATCTTATGAGTGTAATACTTAGGGTCTTCATAGATGTGATATTGACCCAGGGAATCAGTAACTAAAGATCAATTTCCCTGGTTATTACTCATTTCCACTTGATATTTCAGCCAGTGACTCCACCTCACTGTTTTAAAGACAAATATAATCATCGTGCATCTTAATACTATATTGTGATGCATGGTATAAGCAATAACGAAGTGATAAACTGAAAAACACCAGATTCACTGAGTAACTGCCTATATCATATTTCAGTATGGCGGGCTACTCCTGGTGCCGGTCTCAATGGAATAATATGCCACCTGGTAATGAGGGCCTAGATTGTGCAATATGGTGTTAACACCATCCATTGTGCCATTTAACTCCCAAAAAATCAAATAACTCACACTGCTTGTACCACTCACAAATGTAATACAACAGGTAAAAAAACTGTTTATGTAATCCAGCCAATATTGGCAACACATTCAAATACCAGACACACAACACTGTGTATATGATTCGTCAATATCAACCACAAATTCAAACGCTGCTTTCCAAAAACTGTTAATTTATTCCTACCCAAGTTAGGGTGACCAACTGGCATGAGTGTAAATTCAGGATGGTGAGTGTGAAAATTCAGGACAAAGTCTCAAAATTCAGGGCAGTAGGTCAATATTCAAGACAAAAATTTGGGACAAAAGGTAAGTTTTACAGATACATCAGAGGAGGTTGTGCAATAGTATATATGTAAGTAAAGAGACTACCAGCATAAGTACAAGTCAAAATAAGTTTATTGTGTATATTAGGTAGTATATTAGATTGAGACAATCGTACACTTCACGTTTATTCGGTATGCACGCAGCTTAGAGCAACTGTGTAGGTCTTTTTGTCATGTTTAACATCATCATAATCAATTTTTTGGGTTACTGCACTGGGTTTTCCAGTCTAATATAATGTTTACAGCTCATGGTCCTGAGCAGGCATGTTTGGAGAGAAAAGTGGTCAAGAAGATCTGCTCGGATGGACTTTGTTACTAGCATCTCATATCCGAGTGCCATTGTGAGATGTAAAACAGCACGCATAGAATGTAGCTAATTGGGACCTGCAGTGCTGGACTAAGGTGCAGTCCTCCGAGTGGCCAGCTTTATGTGTCAGATCGCTTCAGATATTCCATGTCTGTTCAGCTGGTGATGACTGGTTTAGGGGCTGGTTCAGTACTGAGTGATGGATAAGACCCATAGTGGACAGGTCTTGTGCGAGAGTAAGAGCATTAAGAAGGAAAAGGGAGTTATTAATCAGCCTGCATGAGCTATAATTGGCTGCACACTGCTGAGTGTTATGATGGTATTGTGGTCCAGAACAGTTATATAGGAGTTGATATTACTATATAATACCCTGGCTAGCCATATATCAGCCCTCCCTATTTTACCTGTATGTGGGAAATAGTATACTGATTGGGCTGTTTTATTTCTGTGAGCTGTAAGCTGCAGATTCTCGATGATGCACAGAAGTGTGCTAAAGACTAGAAACTGTATAAATTGTTGAGGCATTATTGTAGGTCAGAAGGCACTGTCGGTTACATACAGCACATTTTCCATTGAAATGGAAGCAAGATAACAATATGCAGTTTTACTGATGGTTTCAGCAAATATGTATCATTTAAACATTACCAAGTAAAGTGTCTTGATTGTTTTGATCCAATTAAAACTCTGTTGCCAGCACACTTCTGAATTGCAAATAAGTGGTCCATGTGTGGTTTCCTAACTGCTGATATGTTCTGAAACATTTGCACAGTTAATTTACAAGTATTTAAAAGTTGTTGTGTGTTACAAACAAAACTGACAGCTTTCAGCCTTTGTTTTCACATGCCCTTTACCACCACAACAAGACTGTCAACTAGTCCATTTTACTATTCTGTCTTTGACTGCAAAGTTAGAGAATTTTGTAAACACCACTAAACATGTTAAAGGAATAAGCAGACATTTGTCAGACGATAAAGCCTGGCATTTGCCCTCTATTCTTGAACACATAGCACTTGTGACAAACCGAAACAAAATCTAAAGGCATCTTTATTGCCCATTCACCTTCTCAACTTCAAGTCATGATAAGCTGGGTAGTATGTGGGATAGTTTGACAGGCTTTGTGCACCTGGTCCTAGGCTGGCTGGTTGTGCAAGGGTGTGAAGTTTGTACATTTAGGGTGTTCTTGTGGGTGGTGCTGTAGAGGAGATACATGGTGTTCTGTTGCTCATTATCTCATTAATTCTGTTATAGAGGAACATTTTGCCTTTATCAGTACTCAATTTATTGATGTAGAAAGGTGGCATTGCCGGGATTGATAAACATGTCCTACATTGCCACTCAGTGAATTATGTACATGGTGGCAGAGTTGGACTTATCAGATAAAAGCATCTGACCAAGTTTATATGCCTCTGAAAAACAATTAAATTATCTTGCCTTGTCTCTAGTGGGCCTACAGGTGAAACAGAACTTTGGCATCCTGCGTTAAGGGCATTACCCACCACCGGCTAGAAAGTGAGGGGTGAATTTCAGATGTGCCTCATATGTCCAATTTAAACATTCAGTCTAGGTGAACAAGGGTACCCCGAAAAGCAAACCTGGGGTTATAATATGTTTAGAAGAGAACAGTGGTTCAGGGTTGGCCTCACAAGGTCCAGAGTAACAACTCCAGAGGGTTGGTGTGTAATCAATTTAGACTAGAAATGTAATCATAAAGGGAGCATGTTTGTAGGGAAACATATATGGTTTATTTTCAATGGTTAACATTGATATCTCAAGATATTGTCAGATGCTCACATAAGTGCAAAAGTGCGTATTGTGACAAAGTGAGAGTGAACAAAGAAACATAACATCACAATTACAACAGAGTAGGAACTCCACATGAATATGTACAATGAAAGGAGTTCCTGTTGTGGGGGATCAACAATGTTTCGATCTTTTAGTTAGTTAAGATCATCTTCAGGACAAATGGTGAGCAATCTGGAATTCTTAGAGGGTTGCCGCCACTCGGGAAAGAACTTTCAGTTCCTGTGGACCTACTGGCATGTTACGGGGAATGCGTTATCAGGATTACAGCGTAATTCTAGGATGAACAGTCTACTTTGTTGCACTCGACTAGAATCCATACTAAAAGACCGGGCAATGGTCATTTGGGCAAGGCGAGTGATCAACCTGGTCGGTGGGAGATTTGTCTGTAACTACTGATTCCGGAATTAATTCAGGGAGTCCAAAGCGTTTTAGAAACTTACTGGCCAGCGCGCTGTAGTCACTGAGTCTTTGGCGGTGGGGAATGGGTGTCGACAGACTCGTAAACAGTACCTTTTGTCTTGCAGCCGACATGATGCGGGCCGGTCGTGGCAAAAGTCACAGTTACGATGAGAAACGTTGCGGTGCCCTCAAGTCGCAGTGCAGGCATCAGTTCAGTGACAGTTGTCCAGCGGCATCATGTAGACCAGAGCTGAGGATGGTGAAGTCTTTGCAGTCCCTGAGACTTCAGAACAGGAAGCAAGCTCCACTTCAAGCCCTAGGAGATACTCAGCACAAGTAAAGAAAGTTCAGTCCAGTTCTTTCACTGCCCAAGGCAGATGCAGCAACTGCAGGCCAAGCCAACAAAGAAACAACACAGCAAAGGGGAAGTACTCCTCCGAGCAGCTTTTCCAGCTCTTCTTCTTGGCAGGTTCCTTGATAGCAGTGAGTTCTCTGAAGTCTTTTATCTATTTGAGACTTCTAACAGGAGGTAAGCTCTAATTCAAGCCGCTGGAGAAAACTCTAACAGAAGGATGATGAAAGTACAAACCAGTCCTTTCCCTGCCCAAGACAGAAGCAGCAAGCAGCAGGCCAATACAGAATTACACGCATCAAAGTGGCATTTTGTTGCGGGACCAAATAAGGCACACATACTCCAACTCTAGTTGAAGAGGGTTTGATTTTTCCCAGGACACGTTTTCTATAAGAAGCCAGTTTTTATGTTATAAGACCGATTAATATGCTGATGTCCTCTTAAGGAAAGGGGGTTTCCCTCCTCCCAGTCCTTTGTTGTCTTCCCGGTTGCCTCTGTTGATATGAGGGGGGAGAGAGGAGTCAGCTTCCTTTCAGCACCACTGTCCGGGAAAATGCGTAAGTTTTGTATTTAATGTAACCTTTTAAATGGGAAAAGGGGTGAGGAAAACACATGTACTTCACTTCTTTGTGGTGTAGGGGCTTCAGAAAGTGGGCTTGAGGTGATAGTGCAAGGGGTAGGGTATGAACACAAGCGAGAACAGGGGGTGGTAGATTGGGCAATTTGGTGGAGCTATGCCTCCTCCCAACCCAACCCATGAAGCGCTCACGTACCTGGCCGAGCCACACTCCTCCTGGCGCATGGCTGGTCGTAGCGCGTTGCCGTTGGCCTCCTGGATCTCCCACAGCGCTTGGCAGTTCTTCGGCATGGTTCCGCTTCTCGGCTCCTTCCTCCGTCTCCGGCGTCTTCTCTGGCTTCTGGGTCTTTTCCTCTGGTGTCGTCAATGGGGAATTCCTTCTCTTTATTGGTCCAGGGTATGCCGCTTCAATGTGAGGGGGCGTGGCTTCACTCTCTTAGTCTTCCCACTTATAGGGAAACACCGTATTCTTCCGGTTGATGCTTATTAAATTACGTGGTCCACTCTTCCGGCTGAAGGGAGACAAGAGGGGAAGATAGGGGTATCGGGGTCCACCAATCCACATCTGGTCCCTCCTCTCCCTGCTCTAGCCTCCCTTTGTCACATTCCCTCCCACCAGGATTCTCCCAATCAGGGAAAGGGAATACCTGGGACAGATAGTCAGCATGTTGCCAGTTATGCTGCTGAATTGTAACGCTGCCAGCGATTTTTAAAACTGTTGTTTGCACTCATTTTTTAAGATTGGAACTCTGTTATTTCTTGCTGGTATTTTTACCCCTAATGATCAGCACTGCTCGCACTTTAAAAACTAGTGTTCACCACTCACCACTTTGGTGAGATTAACGCTGTCTCTGCTCCCGACCGACCGCCATCTTGGGTGTGGGACCAGGGGTTTTGAGACGCTCCCAAGACGCCATCTTGGGTAGGGTTATAGTGGTTAGGGTCAGTTATAAATGCAAAAACCACAGTTGATGGACAGAATGCAGAACAATGTCATACATTCACCCCAGTACAGAGATCTGGGCCTAAATCCATCAGTTTTTTGCACTCCACACAACCCCAGTTCAGACATGGCCATATGCAAATCAGTCTGACCCTGTGCCTCATGGGAACAGTCCAGCCCGAACTGCCAAGCCATGCCGTCCCTGGACCGGAAACAAGCTTTCGAGGACCGGTTTCTGGCATTCCAGCCGTCTTCAGCCCGGCTTGCTTGAATCCAGTGGTGTGGAGAGCATGGGAATCACGTCTGAGCATACCCATCCCACTCGGGGTGACAAATGCAAAAACCCCAGTTGATGGACAGAATGCAGAACAATGTCATACATTCACCCCAGTACAGAGATCTGGGCCTAAATCCATTGTTTTTTTGCACTCCACACCACCCCAGTACAGACATGGCCATATGCAAATCAGTCTGACCCTGTGCCTCATGGGAACAGTCCAGCCCGAACTGCCAAGCCATGCCTTCCCTGAACCGGAAACAAGCTTCCGAGGACCGGTTTCTAGCATTCCAGCCGTCTTCAGCTCGGCTTGCTTGAATCCAGTGGTGTGGAGAGCAGTGCAGTTCGGGCTGGTATGTTCCCATGAGGCACAGGGTCAGACTGATTTGCATATGGCCATGTCTGATCTGGGGTGGTGTGGAGTGGCACCAGAGGCGTGCCAGAGGTAAGCCCGTCTGCGCCAGAGCAGGCCCAGGGGCCATCAAAGCTGCTCAGGAGCACGCCAACTCCGTATATCACTGTAATTATTTTAACTACACTGCTACGGAGCTAAAGTCTTTAAGACACTGTCCATTAGCTCGGTGTAAAACGTGTACTCTTCCAGTCCACGGTTTTACTTGCAACTACTGTGGTTTTGCTATGGGCAGGATGGTTAGGTGTAAAGCGCTGAAGCGATCACGTAATCACGGAACCCCTAATATTAAAAAATCGCTCCCTACCCGTCATAATCTTAAGTTTTGGAGTATTAACTGTAGGTCCCTTCCTAAGCATAAAAATCACATCTATGACTTTATAGAGGATGAAAAACCCGATGCTGTGTTTTTGACTGAGACCTGGCTTCATGCCAGCCTGGACCGGACATCGCTGTGGCCCTCCCTACTGACTATGTTATGGTCAGGAAGGATAGAGATACTGGTAAGGGAGGTGGCATTGCTATAATTTTTAAATCCTCTTATAGCTGCAAATTTGAAGCCCTTCCCCTCCAAGGATGTGAGGCCGCTCAATTTAAATTAGCAGTTAGCCCTCAGATGACACTATCTGGTCTTTTGATATATCATCCCCCTGGGAATTCTAACACATGGACGACGTCCTTTTCAGATATTATTGCCCCTCTCTCATTAAAAGCTGCCAACTTTACCATTCTTGGTGACCTGAATTTACATCAGGAGGACCCGTTGTGTAGTATTAGCAAAACCTTCCTATCTGACCTGGAAGCCCTAATTATCCTGCTATGCAACTCTGGGCCGACGCACACAGCAGGGCATCTTTTGGACCCTGTCCTCTCCAATCTTCCGAATAATTGCAACTCAGCTGCACGTATTTTGGAATTGTCTGATCATTTTGCGGTGCAATTCTCTTTAACTTGTACTGAGACTAAGGCTACTGACAGCAGAGATATTGAAGAGTGCTTCCGACGCTGGGGCAAATTGAACATCAATGACCTTAACTCGCTCCTGTCTGAGACTCTACCTGACGCTGGCCTGCCCTTACCTATGTTAGACATGGCGGTTTCGAAGTGGTTGAGTACAGCCGCAGATAAACTTCTTCCGTTGGTACCTAAGCACTCTCTCCCTCACCGCCCCCCTGCATCATGGTTTTCAGAAAACCTAAAGACCATGAAGTCCCATTGTAAGGCTCTCGAGAGGAAATGGAGAAGCTCTTATTCCCCGTCGGGTAAAGCAGGTTACAAAGGGGCTCTCAGAGACTACCATAAACAGTGTAAAATGCCCAAAACTGTCCCCGTACACTCTTCACTGTGGTTAAGAAGCTGACAGGTTCGGATACAACCCGACCCCCCCTATTTTAAATGAGGAACAATGTAATTCTATTGCAGAATTCTTCATAGGAAAGGTGGAGAGCATATATGACTCTCTGGGTCCTTCCTCCTCTGATGAGGACTCACCTCCTATGTCGGCACCTGTCTATAACAGCATAACAGCATACCTTGCTTGGCAGTCAAATTGACAGATTGGTCACCATTTGATGATGTTTCCTTCGCTCTCTGTATTAAATCAGGCTCTCCTCGTGATCCTGTACCAGTCAAGTTTCTGAAGCAGCTTGACCTGGATTCTCGTGGCGTTTTGATAAAGCTTTTTGACGCTTCCTTGGAAATGTCACATGTTCCACAGGAGTGGAAACATGCGATGATTGCTCCTCTCCTTCAGAAGGCTGGAGCTGATGCCTCTAATTTAGCCAATTTTAGGCCTATCTCGCTGCCTTTTCTAAAATTCTGGAAAGACACATTAACACACTGCTGACACATCTTGTTGAGAGTTCAGACTTCCTGCATTCATCTCAATCAGGCTTTAGGGCACAATATTCCACCAAAACTACACTCCTGGGAGTCACCGGGAGATTGCAACAGTGTATCGATCGTGGAGAAACATCTGCACTCATTCTTCTCGATTTGAGTGCGGCGTTCGATACTGTGTCACACTCCATTCTTTTGGCATCTCTTCGGTCCCTTGGAGTTGAAGGTTCGGCCCTAGCCTGGATAGCCTCCTGTCTAAGTGGTCGCACTTTCCAAGTCTTTTCTACAAAGGCATCCTCCAAAATCTATCCTTCGGCGTACGGCGTTCCCTAGGGGTCTATTCTTAGCCGGTTGCTATTTAACATCTATGTTAGACCCCTGGCTACCATTGTGGAGGAAGCTGGACTTACTTTATTTTCATACGCCGACGATACCCAGATTATTTTCTCCCTTTCTAATCTGGAGGAAAACAATATTTCTGTTCTTAAGCAGGGATTGACTCGGGTCTCCAAATGGATGCGGAGCAATTTCCTTAAGCTTAACAGAGACAAGACCGAGGTTGTGATCCTGGGCAAGGACAGAAACCTATGGGGTCCTCACCATTGGCCCAAGAACATGGGCCCTCCCCCTCAGCCTGTGGCTCAGGTTCGCAACCTCGGCTTCCTCATCGATGAAAAGCTTTGGATGCTTCCCATTTCTACACAGAGGTCTGTAGTCCACGCTTTGGTCATTTCCCGCTTGGACTACGGCAATGTCCTTTATCTTGGAGCCGATCAAACGACAATAAATAAACTTCAAGTCGTGCAGAATGCGGCGGCACGACTTCTCCGGCATGTTCCTCGGAGAATGTCTGCCGCCCAAGCAGTCTCTGACCTTCATTGGCTTAGGATCTCGAGCCAAATTAAATTTAAGGCTCTCTGCCACATCTTTAATATTAAACAAGGTTTAGCCCCTAAGTATCTACAGGATCTTATCCAAGCCTATAAGCCTTGTCGCTCCTTGAGATCTTCCGGGAAAGGCAATTTCATGATTCCTAGATTTAAGCTAGTAAAGATGGGCGGCCGCTCTTTTTCACATCTTGGCCCAAAATTCTGGAATGCTATGCCTGTGAGCCTTAAAACTGAAACAGATCTTTTCCGTTTCCGTAAGGGACTAAAAACGTGGCTTTTCCAGTAACAGTTAGAGTGTTCCTTTCTGCAAGTATTCTTGGTGGTTCTTTCTGTCTTCTATCTGTCCCTTGGCACCGGGAAACCCACTGCGGGTAGCTGTGCACCTTATAAGTTAAATAAAACAAATAAATTCCCATTATTTTTACCTTTTCTGTGCAGCACCGTAAAGGAAAAAGGTTGAGGGACAAAAACCAGCGGAGGACCCTGGGGTTATGTGCCCTATTACTTGCCATCCACTGTAGGGGAGCATGGTCAGTGTACAAGGTGAACGGTCTGCCTTCGAGGTAATAGTGGAGCTTATCTATTGCCCATTTTATGGGCAGACATTCCCGTTCTATAGTTGGATATTTGGTCTCCCTTGGAAACAGTTTCCGGCTAATGTATAATACTGGATGTTCAACCCCATCGTCAGTTATTTGGGCCAACACAGCATCTAAACCTCAATCGGATGCATCTGTATGTAGGATAAAAGGCTTATTGATATCGGGAGTAGCTAGAAGTGGACTAGATGTGATTATTTCAAGGTATGGAAGGCTTCTGGGGGATGTGGCTTCGCCGAGCTGCGGAATGGCTGCTTGCTAGAGCAGCTCCACCGGCCAAAGCAATAAATATCTGTTAAAATCTGTCATTGACGTGCTGGGTCTTGATCTCGTACTGAGGAGATGCTGTAGATAGTGCCCAGCTAAGGTATTGTACCGGAGACTGAAGCCTACCTGCTGAGACGGAGACGGGTGCAGCAGGGCTGCTGTGACGAGGCCTCCTTTCCGATCCGTGACTGTGGAGCCGGGGCCTGGATTTGCGTCTGCCCGAGGAGGACATGGCTGTGACACTGGTGGGGGGGCGCTGAGTGTACGCTCCTGCCACTCAGAACGCGACAACGGCCCATCTACTGCCTCGCCGTCTCTTCGCGGACCAGTCACTTTCTGGCCGCCACGAGTGCAAACGGCGCCATCGGTAAACGCCGCGATCTGGATTTCTGCAAATCAGAAGAAACCTTCTCGCGATCCTTCATTTAATTGACCGCGTCCCAGACGGCGCTTGATACCCATGCCGATCTTCGCCACCATGGATTCTTGTAACAAAACCTAAAGCGATACCACTGGTTACCATGCAACCAGAATCACAAGCGTTAATTTCCTGAGAGAGTGCCTTTGCTGAGGCCGCATCTCTCCCCTTATCTTGCAGATCTATAAGTGACATCAATTGAAAATTACAAGCGTAAATCTTATGAGAGAGGACCTGCCCAGGACTTATTTCCCTATTCACCTTGCAGACCCTACGCAACACCATTATTGCATGTAGCACTGTGGCAAACTACAAGCAAGCATCATCTCTGCTGTGCAATTAAATATCCATCGCACTGGAAAGCACATAGCATGGGCGACGGTCTGCAGTCCAAGCATTGAGGCTATCCAACTGAACAAAAACCTCAATCCCAGACGCAGTCTTGGCGTTTTTATATATAAAAAAAAGCATAATTCAGGCAAAATCATTCTTTATGTCCTGAAGATGATCCCCCTATAACCGAGCTTGGGATCGAAACGTGGACTCCTTTATGAGTGATCCATACATGTGAACCCAATATATTATTGTATGGTTGATTTACTCCAGGATACACTGTTAATTTAAATTCACATCAGTGACCTGCAAGCTCACCTTGTTTGCCTGATATTTTCTCACTTACTGTCCTTTTCACTTCTTTCCCACGTACGGCACAGGACTGTGCCTCACTGTAACCTCTACTGTTTTGGTTATGTGCTGTATTCTTACACTGAAAAACCTACCAGATCAATAAAATTCCCTGTCCGACTGGACAAGGGACTGAGAACTATATAGCAGCCCATTGTGGTCTATATAATATTTTTGTTTATTTGTATTCTTATATGCTAAGGACCACTTGTTTCCTTTTAAAAGGCGGCGAGGTGAGGCATCAGCGGGCTTGGGCCCGAGCTTCAGAGCGGAACGCGGCTGTGGGGGACGGGGGCCAAAGGCCCTACTGCGCTGAGAGAGGACAGCTGGTGGGGCTGCTGAACTGCGGCGATGGTGCGGCGTGCGGAGGCCCGGAGGCCCATACCGCGTGCCGCCTGAACAAAGTGGAATCAAAAGCATCCAACGTGGGAGTAGCTGCCACACGAGACGGCATTAGACACGGGAGCATTCTGGGGTCGTTAGCTTTAGACTACAGGTGGGGTTCCCCTTATGGCATGAATATTGGCGGAGGATACAGAGAGATACCCGCCCAGCCGCCATTTTGCATACAACACTCAGGCCTGTGAGAAGTGTTGTACTGGTGGTGGAGACCCCTGATGGTGCGGCATTAGAGAAAGTCAGCCTGGAGATCCTGCTGTGAGGTGGGTGATGCAGTGGCCATGTGCTGAGTGTTGCAGAAACTGGCTGTAAAACTGGCTTAACTTGGCAAACTGCTAGTAAATACATGGCCACCTGGCAAACTGCCTAAAATAAACCAACACAAAACTTGTATGAAACAACGCCTTCATTACAAGGGTGGTATGCTGATGGTATGCCCTCCCCCTCATTTTCCTTCACCTTTGCTGACTGGATGGACATGGTGCATGTCGTGATTGGGGTGTGGGAGGTGCGCTGTTGGTAGAGGGACGCCGGGCCACCCCCCCCCCTCCTTGCGGAGTATGAAGAGGCCCTGATCTCATATCAAGACCACCATAGTAGCATTGGTGCACACTGTGTTACCCGGGTTTGGCTGGGATCTGGCGGCACGATTACTGCCATGAGACCTGATGGGCGGCGAACCGCGGCTGCAAAAACAGCGATGTCTGTGTGCAGACCAACCTAACCGCTATTCCCCAGAAACGCAAGCCTAGAAAAGTGCTCTAGTACCCACAGGAGAAGTCGTAGCTGACAGTGGCAGGTGTGACGGTACTATAAATACAACGCCTAAAGCACAAACGATACGGCGTAAGGAGAGAAACTGCTGACCAATTTGACTCTGCTGCCTTCACCGTAGAGCGCACTCCGGCGGGCACGCAGCATCGCAATGGGGTAACCTGACACATGCCAGCCCAAGCTTAACTTTGACAAGAGGGCCAACAAAACCGGAGACAACGATGCTGAACAGCAGGAACAGCAGGAACAGCAAGCGGAAAATACCACGACGCTGAAGAAAATATCAGAACAATGTTTAAAGAACTGAAAACCAGCCTTCAGGGGATAGATTCCAAAATGGATTCCTTGGCAGAAAGAATGGACAGAATACCCATCGGGTAGAGAAGCAAGAAGGTTCTGTGAGCGTGCTGGAGACTAGGATCACGGAAATGGAGGAAGGCCAGACAGAAATGGACAAGAAAATACGGGGGATGGAAGGTGAGCTGCAACTAATAAAACAGAAGAACGAAGATTTAGATGCGAGATCAAGGAGGAACAATGTCCGTATTACAGGAGTTGCGGAAACCACAGACATTCCAAACATTGAGCGGTATATAGAGGAGATGATGAAGGATCTCTTTGGACAGGACCTCTACGCCATGTTCCTGATTGAACGACCTCACCGCACGTTGGGCCGGCAACCGAAAGACCCACCTTTTTTACAGACGCAAAGGCTGCCCTGGCTTACGCTAAACAGATGGCGAAGGAGCACAGACAGCAAGCAACAGGGACTGAGTCGCACGCAGACAGAACCTTAAGTGATAATGACTGTAGAGATTGACATGTTTGTTGGAAACGCAGATTAGTGCAAATATGGTCCTCAGTGTTATGTTAGATGATGTATTTATGCCATGACTGTTGTAGCCCAATATGCCTGTCGCAGGTCGCCATACCCATTGGCAGATAGACAGAGCTATATAATGCCAGGTTAGCTGAAAGTGCTGCAATGATAGTGCGAGTAGCTGGGTCCACACGTCATCCATTTTTCGGCAACCCTACCAATAGTGTAGGGGAGAATTGCCGGAGAACACATGTACACCCCCACGGGATGAATCCCAGAAGTTCGCAGTTGGGGATTGATCGGTTAGGGTTTTTGGTGATAGGGAGGGCGAATTCACAACCTGATTGAGGGGTTGGTGTGGGTGGGGGAATGGGTTGTTATAGTTCACAAGTTAGAACTGCTATATATTGCTTTGCACAGTCTAGCCGAACTCACAATGAATGCCACAAGTGCGACCGCATGGTCGGAAGGGTTGAACCATTGTAACTGCATGCATAGGACCATACCCTCATATTATTGGCACTAGCGCACCAAATACCAAAGTGACATCACTGAGATGCCTCTCCTGGAATATCAGGGGGCTCAATGACCGTAGAAAAGTGCGATTGGTCCAATCCTATCTGTCGAGACGCGGGGCAGACATATGCCTATTACAAGAAACACACTTACCGTCGAGGGCAGTACACACCCTCAGAAATACCAGATGGGTTGAGATAGCGGTAGGGGGCTATTCAACCTACTCTAGGGGTGTGGCCATTCTTAGACGCAAGGGCCTGCAGTGGAAAACACACCATACGATTATTGATAAGAAGGGTAGATACATCCTGCTACAGGGCTCTTTATAAAATATGCAGAAGTTGATGTTAAATGTATATGGCCCTAACATGGACAGTCCGGAATTCTTTCAACATGTCTGTCATAAGATTCAGTCACTGGGATCGCTGCCGATCCTTTGGGGAGGAGATTTCAATGTGGTGTTGTCACATACACTAGACAGACAAGGGACATCCAGAGAGCACCATCCTAGAGCCGCACAGACATTGTCAGATATTATACTAGACCTCAATTTGATTGACTCTTGGAGGGCCATGCACCCAAATGTACGGGAAGGTACATGCGGGACACATCACAGGGGTTCATGGTCGAGATTAGATTACTGGATCGTGTCAAAAGATGTGCATGCCTGGGTCTTAGATGCCACACATAATCCACACACTTTCTCTGACCATGCGCCTGCGGGGGCTGATTTTCAAAATCCCTGAGCCATATTTACAGCCGTTCACCTGGCGGTTCCATCTGGTGCGTCGTTAGACCAGGTCTTTAGAGAGGAACTAAGGGAGAGAATTGAGGAATATTTTACGCTAAATGAGGGGTCGGTAGAATCACCAGGGGTGCTCTGGGAAGCTTTCAAGGTGGTGATCAGGGAGAGATGCATAGCGCTGAAAACGGGGGTACTAAGGGACATCCTTAATACACTGGAAAGATTGGAGCATGAAATTGGGAACTTAGAGAGGGAATTCCAGACAAATCTCTCCCCTTCCATTAATGCCCTGATCAGGTCAACATTGACGAAATTCTAGGAGGAGGCTGAGAGAGAAACGGCCTACCTACATAAATATGCTCAGGCTAGGCGGTTTGGTGAGGGAGACAGGGCAGGGAAGACACTGGCAGGCCTATTGCGGACCCCGAGAGGCACGGAATACATCACGGAATTGAAGACCACTGACGAAGAGATAGTCAGGACACCACAAGATATTCTGACTACTATGTGGAGATACTACCGTAATCTATATACGTCTCCTGTGAACCCATTGGAGGAATGCATCGCAGATTATTTAGACACTGTGGCACTTGCATGGTTTAATAATGGGGCATGTAAATACATGGATTTACCGATTACGGTAGAGGACATACGCCAAGTCATTAGTAGCATGCAGTTGGGTAAGGTTCCCGGAGTGGACGGCTTAACGACCGCCTTCTACAAGGAATATGCTGATTTGCTCGCCCCCCGTCTATTGCATATGTAACAAGAAGCGATGGACACTGGCATACTTCCCCCTACCCTACAAGAAGCTACGATTATAGCCTTGCTAAAACCCGATAAGGATCCCACATCCCCTGACTCATATAGGCCGTTGTCTTTGATTAACTTCGACACTAAGATATATGCCAAGCTCCTGGGGAACAGGTTACAGCCGATGCTCCCGCAGATCGCGCTTCCAGACCAATCCGGATTAATATCGGGGAGGTCGACCGCCAACAATCTACGCACCCTGTTCGGAACTCTACTACACTATTTGGCCCCGCATGTGCAGGCTGTGGCAGCATTGCTGAATGCCACCAAGGCCTTCGACTCATGGGAATGGAAATTCCTGTTTGTTTCGCTGGCCCGCATGGGGCTCAGCCCGGCCTTCATCAAACTAATCCAAATTTTATATGTTAACCCAACAGCAAGATTGAGGATTAATAGTCAGGTGTCGGAGCCCTTTGATATTTCGCATGGCACTAGTCATGGTTGCCCTCTGTTGCCTCTGCTTTGCGCCATTGCTACCAAACCCTTGGCGGCGAGACTGCGCCAACATCACACTCATAGAAGCATAGGTTTCACATCCAGAGGGCTGTTGATCTCAATGTACGCAGACGACATGACTATATATATGGTCAACCCCAAAGACAATTTTAACGCACTAATGAGGGAATTGATCAGATATGGAGGCCTTACAGGTATCCAGATTAACTGGGCGAAATCCACAATACTAGCAATTACGGACGGGACGGAAGTATGTGATACTGACTATCCCATACAGTGGGTGGAGTCTGAGACACGGTACCTGGGCATCGTCATAAGCAGATCTATACAGGAACTGTGGACGGAAAATTATGGGAGAGTCATAGACTGGATTGAAACCAAGGTACAGAGATGGAAATGTTTGTGGCTCTCGCTACTAGGACGTGTAGCAATTGTAAAGATGATTATATTACCGAAATTACTATACTTCTTTGTAAATATCCCAATGCCACTCACTGTGCACTTTTTTAGACGGCTCAAGACAGTGGTACTTGAGCTGGTATGGGCGGGCAAACAACCTCCTGTCTCCTGGAGCTTGCTGACACTGCCCTTTGAACAAGGGAGGCTGTGTGCCCCTGATTTCGAATTATATGCATATAGTGCTCAGGCACAGTTTCTGCATTGCTGGCACCACCCAACACCGTATCAACCACATGTTGCGATTGAGATAGATAGAGTCGCTCTGATCCCGATAAATGTGGCGGTATACAAGAGTTACAAAAGACCACATCAGGAAATTGACACTGTCAAAGCGACGCGTTGGGCATGGCGTGGCATAGCAAAAAGGGGAGGAGTCAAGGAATTTTATGCACCATCTATGCCCATAGGAGGTAACCCGCTGTTAGCACCGTTGATGGTGTTGTGAATGTATCTAGGACCCTAATTAAATATCCCAGATTTATGCCCTTATGTGGTTATAATAAATCATGTCCTTATAAAGGCATAAGAATCATACCCATATTTAGTCATATCCCACGCAGTCCAAATACGGCAAGGCTACTTCCTTAGATTTCTAGAGAGCACAACGAGTTCTTTCGACACACCAAACCTCTAGCAACATGGGAATTCCCCATGCCATTGTTTTGATTTGTCATAGAACTCCTGCGAGCACTAAAAGAACGGCCCATTCTTAGTGACATCTTTTATTGACGTCTTATGTCCAACCTTAAGTCAAACACGGCACCTTCCAGGTATAAATATACCAACACTTGCCTTAAGCAACACACGGTGGTGTGGAGCAGAGCGGCTATCTACTTATCAGAATCCCAGCTGATACAAGAGCCGAAGGAAGCCGTCCCTCCCTTTGACACACCGGGAAAGAAGCTGCCTTTTCTCACGCTGAGAAATCCAGATCCGGTGTTTCCAGTCACCCTTGCGGGTTACTGGGAGATCGAGTCCTGACTTAACTTAAAACTGCAACTTACTTACTCCTTCCCACGTATTAGGCTTAGGTCAGGTACACCGGGGTAGGCGTATCTTAGAAGCACCAGTTGAGTTCGTTAGTCAATGTTTTTATGTATGTAAATATTTTATCCGTTTTTAAAGAATCATATGGCTAAGAAACCATATCAATGCTTTTACAGTATTATTTCATAATACTCCTTTTACTGTACGCACTTTACTTCATGATAAGTATTGCAATTGTGGCAATTCATTTCTCTTGCATGAGAAAGAAGATTGCTCAATAAAATAACACCTTTTATTGAAAACGCCTGTCTCTCTATTTCTCTGTACTCTGGTGAAACTAACCATGCACGATTGACTGAGTGAAATAGTTGTCTATTGTTTTCACACGACTCTGGAGATATACTCCTTTTTCTGGGGGAGCAAAGTTGTCATGTTATATGGTTGTCAGAAGCTAATCCCTTCTTGTCTGAATCAGGGAAGTTAACCCCTCCCTGTGCGATTTATATCCAGATGCCAATTTCTTGACCCTGCAGGAAATGTGCGGGGAACAGACACCTTCGGTTGCAGACACACTACTATATTACCAAATCAGAGCAGCTTGTAGGGCATGCTACATTGAATACCCCTGAGAACCACAGGTCCTCCTTGCACTAGAAAATATTGTGTCTAAATCTTCTCACAAAAAATTAATCACTCGCATTTATAGTACCACGCAAAGTGCATCTCCAATGACGACACACACCTCGAGGGCAGATTGGGCACGAGACATTGCAACACCAATCACAGACAAACAGTGGGAGTATTGCTGCTTGCAGCTGGAGCATTTATCACCAAACTACAGGCTTTGGTTACTACACTTCAGCATTCTACATAGAGTATATAGCACACACCGGTACAGCTATACCAAATGGGCCTATATACAGATACTAAATGCTGGTGGTGTGGAAGCCAAGATGCAACGTTCATACATTTGCCGTGGTCTTGCGTACCAGTAGCGCAATTTTGGTTGGAAGTAGCGAGGCACATTGGGGATATTACAACTGTTCAAATTCCACTCACTCCATTGGTAGTGCATTTGGGATATGTTCAAGAAGTCCCCAAGGAAGCTCGAAAACTGGTGGCAATGCTGCTATTGTTGGCTAAACGCCAAGTGGCAATTCACTGGAAGAAATCGAAACCACCCGCAGTCGCTGGATGGTTACACGCAGTGACTTATTGTAAGGAACAACTGACCCGGTATTGGGAGCTGATGCCCAGTCGTTCAAGACCGGTTGATATCTGGGAACTGTATGTTACATGGTTGGAGTCAGGGGGTATTGACCATTGCTCGGAAGATGTGAATGATTTGGTACATTACTCAGGTAAAGAGAATTTCACAGGGCTGGTGTACAGAGGTCCCCGAGTTTCACCCCTGGTCACGGAAGGGGATGTGTTATTGTAGATGTCAGCTGCAAAGGTCGTTTGGCAGAGATAGCTAGAAAGGTAGCTTGGCACTCGAAATGGAAGGACTTACTGTGCAATTTAGCAGATGGGGGGAGGGGGGAGTTACTTAAAAGTTCACCAGATTCTCAAGGTTTGACATATGAAGTATTGAACGGGTAGCTTGATTGGTCACTCATTTTGCTGTTGTCGTACAAGCTGCATTTAAACAATCTCGCCTTCTCTCTCATTCACTGCCGGGCCCCAGGGTTGTCGGCGTTACAGCTGTGTATATTCATTATAACTTCTGGTACCCAACGCTGCCGGCCCCAGGGTTGTAGGCAATTGTAGCTGTGTATGATCGACCGCAAACAATAAACACCTGTTTAAAAAAAAAAAGTATGGAAGGCTTCTAACATTTGGGGAGTTGGAGTCAAAAGACAACGGGGACTTACTTCCTTTTTTAGGGTGTTTGCGAGGGGTGCAGAACCCGGGAATGAAGCGACGATAATATCCTATCAGGCCTAAAAAAGCTCTCATCTCTCGTATAGTAGTGGGAAACGTTGTTTCTGATATGGCTCGTATCTTTTCTTTTTGTGGCGCTATCATTCCATTCCCTAATAGATAGCCTAGATATCAGACCTTTTGGTACGCTACTCCGGACTTTTTGGAGTTGATGTGCAACCCGGCCTTTTCGAGGGCATCGAGTACAGCTTTTGAGATGTTTCAGGTGTGTCTCCTAGGTCGGACTAAAGACTACACTGTCGTCTAAGTAGGCAGAACAAAAAGCCTGGAGATCTTGTAATACGGTGTTCATTAGACGTTGGAAAGTGGCTAGTGCTCCATGTTATCCGAATGAGAATACGTTGAATTCATACAGGCCATCCGGGGTGGAGAAATCGTTTTTTTACGGTCTTCTTCTTTTAGTGGTACTTGCCAATAACCTTTTGTTAGGTCAATGGTGGGGATGAATTTGGCATCGCCCAATTTCTCAATTAATTCATCCACCCTCATAATGGGGTATGCGTCAAAAGAAGAAATGTCATTCAGGGCACGAAAATCCATACAAAAACGTGTCGAGCCATCAGGTTTTGTCACCTTCAATATGGGATAGGACCAGTTACTTTTGGATGGTCTGATTACTCCCATTCGTAGCATGTCCTGTACCTCTTTTCGGATCACCTCCCTTTTCGCTGCTGGTATTCGGTATGGGCGCTGCTTGACAACCTTCCCCGAAGTGGTTTCTATACAATGTTCTGCCAGGTTAGTTTTTCCTGGGATGTCAGAGAACAGTTGGCTATAGGGTTCTAAAGTTGTAAATAATTATTCTCTTTCTTGCCCTGATAAGTCTTCATTAACAACCAATTGCCCCATTGTGTTTCCTGGGGGTTCATCATTTGGCAGGGTCAGGTGAACGATTTTGGGTAATGGACCCAACCATTTTTGTATTATATTTATGTGGTATGTCTGTCTCTTGGTAGGGGTCACTTGTAATTGGTATGTTGTCTTTCCTATTACTTTTACAACCTTATATGGGCCCTGCCACTCTGATTGGAACTTCTTAGAAGAGGAGGGCAGTAGGACCAGTGCCCAATCGTCTAGTGCGAGACTTCCCCATTTTTTTCCTTTATCATAAAAGGTCTTCTGATGTTTCTTGCTCTGTTCTAAAAGTCAAAAACAGGAGGCCAAAAACCAAACAGTCTGGGGGTAAACCGGCTGAAAAAGCCAAGTCTAACACCCACCTCAAGCACTCCACTATGTATTGCAGTACCCAGATTGTTTTCTATTCTCGTCAGGCCAGCCAGAGTCTACTTACCTATAAACTATTAATTCACATACTTATTTATGAGACTCTCCCAAACACTGATGTGCTTAAAGACCTCCCTTCAGTGTCTAATTTTTGTATTAACCCTATTATTGTACTCCAAGCTACCCAGAGGCCGGCCTAATACAATTTATTTTAGCCTCAACTACCCATCTCCAAGCCAATATTGACCAGTTTAAATACTGCTTCTGCAAGTGCACTCCATGTTAGTGCAAATATGCACCAAACAGCCTCACAAATAGCCCCAAGCACTATCTAAGTTATACTAAACTACAGTTTAAAAGATACTATGTGCTGGGCTAGCTCAAAACATATTGTGGCATAACTCGACCAAGACTTGGCACATATGGAAAATCAAGCAGCAGCCTAGCTATAAAAGTGATCAGAGTGACAGCTGCGTTGGCATGAGAAAGCAGCCACATCACACTGTCAACCATCATACAGTAGCCTGGTCACATTACACCATCAGACAGCTCACTAAGACTAAGTAAGGCTTCAGACAGAAGACAAGTCACACTGGGAAAAATCCTGGACAGACAGAGAATCATCATATACCAGCCTGATCAAACCATGAATCTTCATTCAGCAGCTTGAACACACAATGTACCATTTCACAGCAGCCTTGACACACAGTGAACCATGAGACAGCATGCTAGGCACAGTAAACCTCTGGACATCATCCTGGTCACTCAGCCATCGATATGAGCATAGACTGACACCGCTATTGACCAAATGATCATCAGGAATCACCAGGCAAAATAAAGCTAGTGGCATGGGGAGCCATGAAAATGCAACATGAACACACAGGGGACATAATGAGGTAGAGATCATTATCGTGCAGTTCAGAAAAGGTAGATTCATGGCCTGCTTCATGTTTTACCTTGTAAAAAAATGTACTTTTGCATCCTTTGCGGAATACACCGACATCGCATAAACTCTACTCTACATAAACTGTTTAGACAGTGAATGGGCATTTCTTACAGCAAAATGATTTATAGACTTTTCTGCAGCCTCACAAACAAAAGTACTCTGATCCATAGTTCCTCACCAAGCTAGCAGTCATATATAAAACAAACTGAGACTGGAACTGCAAAATGAAGATCAAGTCACCCATCTTTTACGGCTGACAGAGCTAAATTAATTCAACCAAAGCACTGGCCTTCAGTTTATTATTCTCCGCCGTTTGTTTGCTATGGGACATGAACATACTATTGTAACTCATGTACAGATTAAAGAAACTTGTGAGTAGATTGAGGCATAGTTTGAAGGGGAGGCGGGACCTGAGTGGCAACCAGGAGAAAAAGAGAGAGGTGATAGTCCACATATTATACAGACCAATGGCTTGAATAAGTCTGTAAGCCAATGTATAGGAAATGTTACTCGAGACCAGGGCCACTGCCATTATTCAATTGTTCGGCCACTGCGATTTTTGCATAATTATAGATTTGCTGCATTTGCCACATAATCCATCATCTGCTGCATATTCTGCAGATTTGAGCTAAAATAATTATAACGTTACTGAAAACATAGAAACACTTGTGTCCACACAGTGGAAGGCCCTTGCAGAGGGTGGCTGATAATCATCATTCTGTTGCTTATTGCTATATTTGGTTGTTAAACTGTTACAAATGAGGTGCAACCTATGTCCAGACAGTGTTAACAAGTATAAAAATGGGAAAATAATTAAGTAATACAATTACAAAATGTGCTGCATTACGCCACATAATTTGCCTTTTCCTGCTGCATAATTTACTCAACCCTGCCTCATAATTTGGCCCTCTCTAGACACATAATTCTAGTGGCCCTGTTTAAGACAATGAGGACTGCAACTTGTAGGAGTCACATGTCAGCCATACTGGTAGGCATTATATGTTACGACTGCTTAGTTTGGAGAAGTACAAACTTTGGATTTAAAACATAACATAGTGGGTGGGGTTATGCTTACTAATAAGTAACTATCATTATCCAAAAGAATCCTATTTATCAACCTTAGAATAATAAAAGATTAGAGAAAAACTATAAGGCTTTTAAACCCGCGCCTTGCAGTTCCCATGCTGTGATTTGATTTTAGTTAATAGCTCACTGTGCTACAGTGCTGGATTAAACCCTTGTTCAGTTGAAATTTCAGGCCCCCCCTCGCAAATTATCTATTAGTACATTTTTAGTTATACCAACCAACATTTAAAAAAAAACCAATTTTATTACCCAAAACTAAACATTAATAATTATTAATGTTATTGACACCATTTAAGAAAGCTTGATTGTAATTTTCTTTCACGATCCATTCAATGTAATTTTTATCCGTAGTCACGTGGCCCCTAAAAGGAGTGGGGCCCACAGGCCGGTGACTACTTTGCCTATTTGATAATCCGTAACTGCTGTGCTATATTAGGTTGTGTTTTGTGAATGCAATTAACAAAAGAGTGTTTGTGACACAAAAACAGTAACCCATTGAGCTGTGTACATAAAAAAAAATCTTTTATCTGCATGTTACACATTGTGCTTCTCTGGAGTCACACTACCTAGCTGTACTACTTTATGATGAGTCAAAACTCAGCCACAACAAAATTCAGATCTCTCAAACAGATACATTAATCACCAGAGTTAAACTGATGTGTATAACATATACATTTGCTGGCACACAAGGGATCTAAAGTCTGTGCATTTAACCCTGTAAGAAGTGCCAAAATGCAACCCCCACCTCCCCAGAGCTTGGCCCCTGGTGAGGTGACACCAGCCTCTGAACAAAATCAGAATGCCATGCCCCAGGATGGGACAGGAGGAGGCGCAGTAAAAGGCCCATTCATTTTGCATGTGATAATCACCAGGAAAGAAGGCCCATGTAGTGCGAGTTACTGCACTCTGAGGCTTCTTGCAATGGCAGGGCAGGCAGCTCACGCCAATGTCCAGAATTACTGACAAAAGGCGTCCGTGAAAGAGATCATCACAGACAACAGACAAGAGTGCCAAATAGCGTGAAATTTACAGACGGTTGGTCACCCTTGCCAACGTTTTAATGGTCTGGCTTGACAGCGCAGTTGTCGTCAGACAATTAAGTGAGTATCATCAGGAAGGGGGCTTTGGCTCTGCCCACATGTTGGGAGCCAGAAATACATGTTTTGATTGGGCAGACGCTGGGTACTTCCACAAAAGTACTTGCCCTCCACAGATCATTTTACCTATTTATCCAGCAGTATGGGCCTGAACTTATAGGGGCACACACATGCGATTGCAATACTATTAATGTGTCTTCGATAATTAGAAATGTATGATGTTCTTTTCTGGCACCCGCTCATATGGGAGGAGGGCAGTAATTAACGTACAATGATTTTTATGGCTGCTTGTTTCGAATGTAGCATTCATTCTGCCTTGCATTTTCATTTCACTTTTTTTACCGCATTATTTTATTTGTGTGTATTTAGTTTGATAGTGTTCCCTGTAGCATCTCTCTTTTTAGGTCGAGCTATTTATAGCCCTGAACTATTGCAGGGAAACAACCAGTCTTGAACAAGCGGATTTCTCCCAATGCATGTTGTGTACTGAAGCGTGACGCTTCGCCAGGCGCACGCTTGGCCTCACTCACACCCCATATGCTTTCACTCCCACTCACTTGCTCCCCTGCTCCCCCGCCCCCCACCCGACTTGAAAGGAAGCCTCGCACACCAACATTTGTCTCTCACACCACCAGACATCAAAGGCTGCTGCTCCCCCGCCCACCCCCCCGCCCCCCTCACAGCATTGCGGAAAACAACTTGCTGCTGAATGCCACAAAAAGTCCGAGGGCATGTTTCATCACATGGCAATCATGCAGGCTCAGCAGCACACAAGTAACATTCCACTCTTGGACTTCAAATCACCCTTCTAAATGACTGTAAAGCCTTGCATATTAGTGCACCACCTTTCAATATTCCACTGTTTCATTCATGGCATTTTATTTGATTCACTATTTGATTTACAGTGTTTTTATAATTAAATATTTAGTACTAATGGGACTGAAACGTGCTTCTTAAATATATTTTACGCCTGGTTTCATTACAAATTAATTCTGTAATTCGTCTCATACAGCACTTGCTAGTGAAATATATTTGTATATTTAAGTTATCAGAAAATTTAATTCAGATGAGTTACACATTTCTTATTACGTTTTTTTAGTTTATTGCCCTTAGCCAAGATAAACTGCGTATATGAAAGGTTCAGGGATTCTTTTTCTTATCACCAATGTGTGAGTTGACAGCCAACAGAAAAGTGTTTCATTTCAAATGGCTCATGCAAGGTTTAGACTTCTTGAGTTGCACCTAATGGAGGTTTTGATCTCTGTAAAATGTCCTATACTCGGAGACAAGCAGTGTCTAGTCTTTTTAGCCCGCGTGTCATCTTTATTGACCTTTGTCCTTCCCACCAAAAGCTTTTAGTAATCAGCCTTGAAAGATTTGCAACAAATGGTTCCTTGTATTTTTAGGCATGTCTTTGTAATAATAACAATTT